>NW_024087458.1:0-9711 GCF_009730915.1 Dioscorea cayenensis subsp. rotundata | reverse complement strand
ATTTCCATTTGCTCACTGTAAACCTATCCCATGCGGTTTGATGTCTCCACTATCGTGCCCTGATCCCATGTTTTTTTTTGCTGAATGCCACTTATTAGCCGAGTTCCGAATATCCATGCTTGTTTTCATAACGTTCACTATATTTTGCCTTGAACGAAAAACCCTGGTTCTTTCGCCGGCCTTTACGTTCGTTGCTTCATCTCTGGCTCAACCTTACAGCTTCTCCGTCATGTCTCCAGCCCGCATTATTCCGCCTTGCCTCAACTGCAACTCATCCCATTTTCTGGACTTCAGCCTATTCAAAACCCCATCCCATGTGCCTGCCCCATTTTGGTATTGAACCACCTGACCAGGTTGCAATTTCAGAACGTTCATTTTTCTGTATTGAATGTACTTATCCCATGTTTTCTTTCCATGTCCCTTTTGAATAAACTTTGTTTTTAATATTTTCGTTTGTTGAGGTGTTCCTATTTTTTTTGTGCCCAACCATTAACCCCAGGCGCATTAGCCTGAACCTGCTCCATAGTTACTTTTTATCGTCTCCTATTTATCTCCTAACCATTACTTATCTCATTACTTATCATATTCAAGTTGATCATGTTGGTCACTCATTTCAATCGTGTCTTATCGTAGTTTTTGACGTTCATTGCGTTTTAGTTTTGATCAAACTGTAACTTATTTTCTTGGTCGTTTTCTGTTTGAATAAAAAATCCTAATCCTTGTCCCATGTTTTCTTTTTCTATTTTTTAATCAAAACACTTATCATCTATTTTTCAGAATGTTCCATTTTTTCAATCAAAAACAGGAGAAGCGTAACAACGAAAAACAAGAGACATTACAAAAATTAAAAATAGGATTGGTGTTTTAATTCAAGTGTACTAATGCGATTATGAAAGAAACATAGAAATAGGGTTTTGATTATATGAGCTATTTCCGAAAATAGGAAAATGTTAGGACTGCAGACAGGGATTAGTGTTTTGACTAAGATACTATATAACTGTGATTTAGTGTTTTGATTGATATGAGACATTTCAGTAGAGATATTAGATGATAACTCGTGCTTTGATTAAAATAGAAAGACATTACAAAAGAGATACATAGGACAAGATTAGGATTTTATTCAAAAATAAGAGCATTGGCTATTACGAAAGAAAATATAGAGTTGTACGGTTTTGATTCAAAAACAAAAAAATATTAGACATTCCAAAAGAAACTACGATTAAAGTTTTGATTGAAAAATTGGAGACATTCCGAAAAGAAAACATATGATATGAGTCTTGATTCAAATATTAAAAAATATGAGACATTCAAAAATGAAAACATAGGATTAGAGCTTTGATTAAAAAACAGTAGAAATTATGAATAGAAACATTGGATTAGGGTTTTGATTAAAAAATAGGAGACATTAAGAAAAGTAAACATAGAATTTGGGTTTCAATAGAATATAAAAAAAAGGAGACATACCGAAAGTAAGACATAGGGTTGTGGTTTTGATTCAAAACAGAAAAATAGGAGACATAATAAAATGAAAATATTAAAATAGGGATTTGATTCAAAAAAGGAGACACTGTGAGAAGAAAACATAGGATTAAAGTTTTTATTCAATACAGAAAAAATTGAACATTCTGAAAAGAACACATACGATTAGAGTTTTTAGTTCAATACCAAAAATTAGGAGGCATTCCGTAAAGAAAACATAGGTTAGGGTTTTGAATTAAAACAAGAAGACATTCCAAGAAGAAATATTAGGATTAAGTTTTTGATTGAAAACCAAAATTTAGGTGTCATTTTGAATAGAAAACATAGGATTAGGTTTTTAGTTAAAAAATATGAGACATATTGAAAAGAAAACATATGGTTAAGTAAAATTTAAAAATAACAGACATTCTAAAAAAGACAGCAAAGGATTAGGGCTTTCATTCAAAAGTAAAATATAGTAGACATTATGAAAACAAAACATAGGATATGTGTTCGATTCAATAATAGGTGGCATTCTTAAAAAAAAACATAGGATTAGGGTTTTTATTGAAAAATGGAGACATTCCAAAATAAAACATAGGATTAGAGTTTTGATTGAAAATTGATAAATAGAAGACATTCGAAAAAGAAAACATGGAATTAATTTTTTGGTTGAAAAATATGACACATTTCGAAAAGAAAACATACGATTAGTGTTTGGATTCAAAGCTGAAAAATATTACACATTCTAAAAAAATAACATAGGATTACGATTTTGTTTAGAAAATAGCTGTCATATCAACAAAAAAGGAAAGGATTTGGTTTTTGATTGAAAAATTTGAGACACTTTGAAAAGAAAACATAGGATAAGAGTTTTGAATCAAATATAGTATCCATTCTGAAAAGAAAACATGGGATTAGGGGTTTGATTGAAAAAGAGGAGACATTACTATAAAAAAACATCGGATTTGCCTTTTGATTGAAAAAGAAAACATAGGTTAGGGTTTCGATTAAAAAATGATAAATAGGAGATATTAAGAAAATAAAACATAGGATTTAAGTATTAATTGGAAGATTGGAGACATTCCGAAAAGAAATCATAGGATTAGGGTTTTGTTTTAATTATAGTAGGCATTCTGAGAAAACACATAGGATTCGGGTTTTGATTCAAAATTGAAAACTAGGACACATTACTATTAGAAAACATAAGATTGGGGTTTCGATCCAAAAATAGTAGACTTTTTGAAAAAACATAGGATTAGGGTTTTGATTTAAAAATAATAGACACTACTATAAGAAAACATACAATTAGGGTTTTGATTTAAAAATAGGAATCATTACTATTATAAAACATAGGATTAGGCTTTGGATTGAAAAATATGAGACATTACGAAAAAAAAACATAGAAATACTATTTTCACTCAAAAATATTAGACATTCTAAAAGAAAATAAGAAAGGAGTAGGTTTTTCAATCAAACTAATAAACAAAAGCCGTTAAGAAAAGAAAACATAAGATTCGGGTTTTGATTGACAGATAGGATTTTTATTCAAAAATATGAGACATTACAAAAAGAAAACATAGCATTTGAGTTTTGATAAAAATAATTAGAGATTGCCAAAGAGGAAAGATAGGATTAAGGTTTTGATTCAAAATGAGACATTCCGAAAAGAAAATAGAGTATTAGGGTTTTGATTCAAAACTTGTCTTCTTTTATTTTACCATTAGTTCTTAATTCTCCCATTAAATTTTGTTTACATCAAATATGGAAGAGTTACTGACTACTTTAAGGAGTCATTCTTATTGTGCCAACCACCAGGATTGGAACATTAATGTACTCGAAGATGAGCATAATTTGGAAGATGCAATATCTGATTCTCATGAGCAGACGACACAATCGAATTAGTTCATGAGCACAAAACTGATGTTTCGTGGAGAAAATCAGGGATGACAATTAAATGCAAAACAGGTGATGTCTATCTCTATTGGCATGAATGACAATTTGACTTATTGAGAGGATGACACTATCAAATTCGTGGATAAAGAACTTAACGACAGATACGAAACTGAAGGTTCTACATAGCAAAATGGAATTAATCCTGAGTTAGAGATGTTAGGCAACATCCGACATCTATATTAGCAAATGTCCACATCAAGCTTAAGGGAATTACCCCGCACATTTAGAGTATGTATTCCTAGAGGAGAACCCAAACTCCTAGTCATCATATTTTCCATGCTGGAAGCAAGCCAAAAGGAACTATTAGTGGCAACGTTACGCAGCTATATGAGTGTCATCGCTTGGAGCATTTTTTATACTAAAGAAATTTACTTATAATTTTGCACACATAAAATTTTGATGAAAGATAACATCAATCCAAAAGTTCAACCCCAAAGGATATTGAATCCAAACATGATGGAAGTAGTAAAAAAGGAGGTGAAAAGCTTTTGAATGCTGGGATGATTTATCCAATTTCAGGCAGTCCTTCGGTTAGTCCAATTCAAGTGGTTCAAAAAGAAAGTAGGGATGACAGTGGTTTCAAATGAACAAAGTGAATTGATTATAACATGAATGGTAACTAGATGCATAGTGTGTATAGATTATCGAAAACTAAATGATGCTACATGCAAGGATAATTTCCCTTTGCCATTTATTGATCAAATGTTGGAGCGACTTTCTGGACACATGTATTACTGTTTCGTCGATGGGATGTCTGGATACTTGCAATTTTTGGTTATCACCTGAAGATCAGTAGAAGACCACTTTAACTTGTCCTTATGGCATATTTGCTTACAAAAGAATGCATTTTGGATTGTGTAATGCACCGACAACTTTACAGAGGTGCATGATGTCGATCCTTGATGAGTTCATTGAGGACATTATGGAGATCTTTATTGATGATTTCTCAGTTTTTGGGGATTCCTTCGAGGGATGTTTGCATAATCTATAGTGAGTCCTTTAAAGATATGAAGAAACTAACTTGGTACTCAACTAGGAGAAGTGTCATTTCATGGTAACAGAAGGGATAGTCTTGGGACATGAAAGTTTCTTTTGAAGGTTTTAAGGTGGACAAGGCAAAGATCAAAACAATAAAAGAGCTTTCCCCTGCAATCTCCACTTCCTTGGCCACGTTGGTTTCTACTGGCTGTTTATCAAGGATTTTTCAAAAATTTCCAAACCCATGACAAAATTATTAGAGAAATACACACCTTTTCACGTTGATCATGAATACATTAAGGCTTTAAAATTAGCGAAAGAAAGGTTAACCTAGGCTTGCATTGTGAAAGCCCATAACTGGAATCATCCTTGTAAACTTATGTGTAACTCAGGTGACTGGGCAGTGGGCGTGGTGTTGGGGCAAAATACAACAAGAAATTACACTGGAATTCCTATGCAAGCAAGATACTCAATCAAGCTCAAGAAATTAATACCACTATAGAAAAAGAGCTATTAACCATAGTCTATGCTTTTGATAAATTACGATCTTATTTTGTACTATTTAAAGTCGTGGGGTACACTGACCATGAAGCACTCACACACCTCCTTTAAAAAACTGATGCTAAACTCTGGTTGATTAGGTGGATTCTTCTTCTACAAGAATTTGACATGGAAATTGAAGATAAGAAAGGCTCATAGAATGTGGTGGTAGACCACCTATTGCGCTTTGATTATAATAAGGGAGAGGAAATTGAGCACAGAGAAATTGAAGATGGCTTCCCTGAGTAATGGCTCTACATAGTTCAAGGAAAATCCACTCAAAATGATGATTGTCCTTGGTTCACTGCCTTTGCAAACTACATTGTGGGACAGATCATTCGTTCCCATTTTCACTATCAACAACGGAAGAAATTTTTGTCCGATGTAAAACACTATTTTGTGAAGACCTCTTTTTGTACAAAGTTTGTCCTGATCTAATAGTGTAGCGTTGTGTCTTGCATACAGAAAGATGGGAAATTTTGAGGCATTGTCACTCAGGAGTAATAGGGGGCACAATAGTGCAAATCATACAGCTGAGAAAGCTCTAGAAGCTTGTTTCTTCTGGCCAATGCTATTCATGGATGTCTAGAAATTTGTTACCACTTGTGGCCAATGCTAGAGGAGTGCAAATTTGTCCAAGCTAGATGAAATGAAACAGACTACCATTTGTAGTGTGAAGTGTTTGATGTTTGCGGCATTGATTTCATGGGACCATTTCCTATTTCGAATTGGAACATGTACTGGTGGCAGTGGACTATGATTCAAAATGGGGCAAAGCATAGGTACTCCCTACGATTGATGCAAGAGTGGTAGTAAACTTCTTGAAAAAACTGTTTTCACAATTTGGTACCCCAATAGAAATTATCAGTGATCGAGGAAATATTGCTTAGTTTGAAAAGGTGATGAAGAAATATTGCGTTAACCATCGCATTGCCATAGCTTACCATCCCTAAACTACTAGCCAGAAAAGTTCTTTTTTATTTCCTAGATCTAAGTTTTGGAAAGGTAGGCTAGTCGAGGGTTTTCTTCTCCAACTTTAGGTGATTATCACGAATGATGATCAGTCTTCACCACACCATCTAGGTTGATCAAGGCTGAGTTAGAGGCACTGGAGAAGTGTAGTTAGCTCATCCATGAAGCTTTGAAGCAAAACTGAAAAGATTTTGTAAAAGGGGGAGTCATGATTTATCAGCTTAGTGCATTTATTTTTTCCTCTCAATTGTATGAATTCATGAGGACTAACCATTCCACGGTGTCCCAGGATATAGAACTATGTTGCTTAGTGTACATTGAATTAGTTGTTTTTAATTTTTATGGAGTTTTATTGCGTTCTTGTGTTAATTCATGTGTCGTATAACTTGCAAGCTTAATTTTCGTAGTTACTTTGTAAAATTCTTTGTCTGCAGATTACCATAGTTGTGATTACTTTTTGTAGTTGTAAAACTCGATGTGTATGGGACTTATTGTTACAATAGCAAAACATGGCATACTTGGGAGCCACAGATGCAACATTTCTTTTAAGCACCCATAAGAACCATATAATGTACTTAATAGACATTAGAAGCAAGTAAATACACTAAAGCACATAGGAATTATCCTAGGACATTGTTCTCTTCTTGTTAAAAACTCAACCCTAGTCTACCTGTTACTTCCATCCCATTTTCCTTTCTTTGTTTAGTTAATCTTTCTACCAACCATCTTTTTATTGACTAGAGATTAGAAGATTAGCTAGTACTAGAAGTTGAGTCCATGTGGTTTGATAACCCAACCCCTCACGGGGTACCACTTTATTACATGTTATGATTCGTACACTTGTGGAGAGTGCAATTAGTAGACATTACTATATGAAAACATTGGATTAGTGTTTTGATTCAAAAATAGTAGACATCCAGAAAAGAAAACATAAGATTAGGGTTTGGAATGAAAAATATTAGGCATTTTGAAAAGAAAACATAGGATTAGGGTTTTGAATAAAAAATAGGAGACATTTTAAAATGCAAACATAGGATTATGGTTTTGATTGAAAAATAGGAGACATTACTATAAGAAAACAAAGGATTAGGCTTTTGATTCAAAAAATAGTAGACATTCCGAAAACAAAAGAAAGCACTAGAGTTTTGATTCAAAATAAGAGACATTCTAAAAAGAAAACGTGCGATTAGGGTTTGATTCAAAAATATAAGACATTATTATGAGAAAACTTAGGATTAGGGATTTAATTCAAAATTACAGACATTCCAAAAAGAGAAAGGATTAGGTTTTTTATTGAAAAATAAGTGACATTCCAAAAAGAAAACACAGGTTAGGGTTTTGATTCAAAACTGATAATTAGGAGACAATAAAAAAAGAAAACACAGGATTAGGGTTTTGATTAAAAAATATGAGACATTAGAAAAAGAAAGCATACAATTATTGTTTTGATTCAAAAATACCAGGCATTTACAAAAGAAATATCATATTAGGGTGTTGGTTTAAAAATAGCAAGCATTCCGAAAAGAAAACATGGGATTAGGGCATTTCCAAATCAAAACAGATAACAAAACCCTACTATTTTTTAATGAAAACATTAATTCTTTGTTTTCTTTTCGGAATTTCTCATTATTTTGAATCAAAACCCTATTCCAATCTTTTGATTTAGGAATCTCTGCTAATTTTTAATCAAAACTCTAATCCGATGTTTTCTTTTCACAATATCTCATTTTTTTCAATCAAAACCCAAATCCTATGTTTTCTTTTCTGGATGGCTCCCATTTTTTATTTTCAGAATGTCTCCTATTTACCATAACCTATGTTTTCCTTAAGTAATGTCTCCTATTTTTAATTCCCTATTAATCGGAATATTTTCTTAATATCTCCTATTTATGAGTAATGTTATGTTTTCTTTTCTGGTTATCTTCTTTGTTTGAATCAAAATTCTAATCCTAAGAGGAGCCATTCCTATTTTTAAATTAAAACCATAACCCTATGTTTTGTTTTGGATATGTCCAATAATTTTTATTTTTATTCAAAAGTGGAAAAATAGCGGACTTTTTTATTCAAATATTGAATTTTTTATTCAAATATAATAGCCATTCAAAAAAGAAAACATAGGATTTGGGTTTTGATTAAGAAATAGGAGACATTACTATAAGAAAACATAGGATTGAGGTTTTGATTAAAAACTGATAAATTGGAGATATTAATAAAAGAAAACATGGGAGTCAGGTTTTGTTTGCAAAATAGGAGACATTCCGAAAATAAAACATAGGATTAGGGGTTTGATTCGAATATAGTTAGCATTCCAAAAAGAAAACCAATGATTACAGTTTTGATTTAAGAATAGCGGACATTTCGAAAAGAAAATACAGGATTAGGGATTCGACGAAAAAATATGAGACATTACAATAAGAAAACATAGGATTAGGGTTTTGATTAAAAACCAAAAAATAGGGACATTTCTAAAGCAAAACATAGGATTAAGGATTTCATTAAAAAATACTAAACATTCTGACAAGGTCCCGTTGCTTATATCCCGCAAGTGCACGGGCTTGTCGAAGTAATAATCCCGGGTGAGCGGGGTCGAATCCACAGGGAGTAGGGAGTGAAAATACTTAATTTGATTCTTAGCTATGTGGAATATCAATAGTGATAAGTGTGAAATTGATTCAATTCTCAACAATAAAAATAACAAGTGAAAGAGCAAAAGTAAGAAGAGGGTAAGGCAATCGATAAAGAATGGGGTACTCGGATAATGCTTCACCTAGGATGATCCCTTCAAGTGCAAGAACTCTCTATTATGCTTCATAATCAATGCAATGGTGAGTCGTGGAAATCCTTACATACATAGTCCCAAATATAGACCTAAGGTCAACTATGCCTAACTCTATACATGTCCCGGAGGAGAAATCGAACAATCTCAACACTTCAGACTCGTGACATAGTTGCAATGAGCTCTAGGGATTCAAGTGATAAATCTCTTCCCTAAATATAGACCTACCAATTTGGTCCAGGATGGAAGGTCCCTCAGCCACAATTAAGCCCTAGATACTAAGATCCTCTCAACGCTTCACTCCATTGCACGACGCAACTAGGCCCCACTGAGGTTCATCCCTTCGACCATTCACTCCATTATGGCCACAAAGAACTCGAGGAACGGAGGTAGAATCTATCACGTTGGAGGGGAAAGGGGACGCTCTTGTACCTCTCGACTCACCCTCTCAACCCTCTCCAAGCTAGCTTTGTCTAACGCTAGTGGTGTGTCACTCACTCACAAGGTTACCAACAAGAACCTCAACCCCTAGTGTCACTCTAGGGAAATGTTCATACAATCAAGCATTCAAGGTTGGAACTCACAATAAACATCAATTTATTGAAAGCATAATAAAGAAGTTCAATGAAACGAATACATCCTAGGGTTCGCAATCATCCAAGTACCCACTAGGGGTTTAGCTCTCCATGGAGCTTAATACAATCAAAGAAATCGAATGTAAAAACAATGAATCCATAAAGAAACCCCCTCTATGGTTATATCGATGGTCTTGTGGAGAGTCCTCTACTCGTCGTCCAAAGATTCCTTCGTCCGGTATAGGATACGCCTCGATTGAAGCTTCCTCACCAACCTTCTTCCTAATGGAATCACGATGTCGAGCCGTAGAACTTCTCCAAGACCTTGGCCAATACCCCTCAAAACCCTAGTCAAGTCCTCTCACAAGTTAGGGAAAAGATGGAGAAAAAGAATACCAAAAATCGGGGCTGAATCGCTTTTAAATAGGGCTGGAATCGGGATACTTTTCTTTTTCA
>NW_024087457.1:0-6120 GCF_009730915.1 Dioscorea cayenensis subsp. rotundata | reverse complement strand
AATGACAATTTATAACATTTTTATGACACTTTTTGTTGTACAATACACCTGACAAGCGGAGGGAGGGGGGCTGGGGCCGCTGCCCTGTCGCCGGCGAACCCCGCCACCCTCCTTTCACCCTCTCTTTTCTCTCCACCCCAAAGGCCGCCCCTTCTCCTCTCTCTCCTTTATACTACTTCTATGCATCTCTCTCCCTCTTCTTCCCCCTCCTCCTTCCTCCCTTTTACTTCTCTCTCTTGTTTCCCCTCCTTTCTCTTTACTACTCCTTTTACTTCTCTTTCGTTTTCCCTCCTCCCTTCCCCTTTTTACTCTTTTATTATTTAGGTTTTTAAATTTATTTTATTTTTAGTTTTTTTTCTCTATTTTTTTTAGAGTTTTTACTTTTATTTTTCATTTTCTCTATAGTTTCCTCCTCCTCTCCCCTTTTAGTACGTAGGTTTTTTAAAAAATTTTTTAAAAAATATCTCTTTCTCTCTATTTCTTTCTTTAGATTTTTTTAAATATAAATTTTTATATATATTTTATACTTATCTTCTTAAACATAATAATTTTTTAAAAAAATATTTTAAAAAAACTTATTATTTAATCTATTGATAATTTATAAATTACTCTATGTGGTATATATATTTTTATTTCAAAAATCTATGTTTTAGTTTTTAGTTTTTTATAAATTAGTTTACACAAAATATAAAATTATATTTTTAACTAAGTTTTTGTAAAATTTTATTGTTAGGCTTGATTTTTATAAATTAAACTACAAATTAACACATAAATAAATTTTAAACAAAATTTATAAATATTTTATTAATTATTCTTTTATTATAATTCGCCCCCCTACCCTAGAATTTCTGGCTCCGCCCCTGACGACAAGCATTGTCGTCACTTATTATGTGATCATTGGAATAATGTCGCAAAATTTAAAAATTTTACTTCATTTTTAGTGATAATTTATAGCATTTTATGACACTTTTGTAGTATAATACGTAACAAAAATTTTCGTCACGTATCATGTGAGATGATAAGAAGAATGTCACAAAATTCCAAAATTTTACTTCATATTTCGCGACAATTTATAACATTTTATGAAAAATTATCATAATATTTTGTGACAACAATAAATATCACAGATAATTATCGAATTTGTGACATGTCACAATTTTGTCATATAAAAGTTATGATTGTGTGACAACCATGCAAATTGTCACATTAACCCTTTAGCGACGGAGATTAGGCGACAACACGTGGTGACGGCAAACAAATGTCACAAAATATTTTTAGTGACAAAAATATGTTATTTAGTGACATTATTATGAATGCCCTTAATTGACAAATTTGTTGTAGTGGTAATTTGGAATAACAATCCCAAGCTTTCCATAAACAAATCCTTTGCTCCATTCCTCCTCTTATCTTCATGTAATCCCTCATGTGGATGCATCCTTCTCTCATGCATCTCTCTCCATCTACTCACTCTTCTTAAAGAAAGCTTCCGCCCTAACCTTTACTTCACTTGGATGTGCTTCACCCAAGTAAGTTGAAAGGTATCCCCAACGATCTTTCCATCGTCCCCGAGGTTGGCGTGACGGCGGTTAGGTTCTAGTGGTATCAGAGCTATAGTTACTTTTCTTAACGACAACCTCAAGGTAATATTTACCATGCAGGGGTAAAACCCTTAACGGGGTCTCCAACATATAGATAGTAAGTTTTATCTTGGTAGTATGACTTTCATTTGATCCATGAACCATTATCTAAAAATCTAAAAAAGAAAATGAGTTTTGTACAGATCTTTTGGAAAAAAATATTTTGAGCTTAAAAATGAATATTTTATGTGAAAAAAGTTATTCTAACTAATATAAGGAGTAAGACAAACTGGAGAACACCAAAAAGTACCCATCAGAAGGACAGGAGGTCCGTTTTGGGGAAAAAGAGTGTGGAGGTAAGTCTGAACTCTAAAAGTTGGAAAGAATGAACTCTCACATAATAAAAGATAATCATTTGAATTGCAGACGGTAAGGTTGAACAAGCCGACGATAAGGTTGAAAAATTATCTTTCTTTCACCATGTACATTCTCTGTTGGCTCATTCAACCTTACCGTCTTAGAGTGTACTAACCTTTCCCTCTCTGCGTTACTAGCCACCTTTGTAGAGTCTCCAGTTTTCAAAGCCTGAGTGTTCCAATTTGTATAATTACTTAGAAGAGTAATTTTTTGCAATTCAAATGATTATCTTTTATTATGTGAGAGTTCATCCTTTCCAACTTTCAGAGTTCAGAATTACCTCCACAATCTTTTTCCCCTAAACAGACCTCCTGTCTTTCTGACGGGTACATTTTGGTGTTCTCCAGTTTATCTTACTCCTCATATTAGTTAGAATAACTCTTTTCATATAAAAGATTCATTTTTAAGCTCAAAATATTTTTTTCAAAAGATCTGTACAAAACTCATTTGCTTTTTTAGATTTTAGATAATGGTTCATAGATCAAATAAAAGTCATACTACCAAGATAAAAACTTACTATCTACATGTTGAGGGACCCCGTTATGGGTTTTACCCCCGCATGGTAAATATTACCTGAGGTTGTCGTTAAGAAAAGTACTAACTCGATACCAGCAGAACCCAACCAGTCGCCAACCTCGGGACGATGGAAAGATCGTTGAGATACCTTTTTAACTTATTTGGAGTGAAGCACATCCACAGTGAAAAAGGTGTAGGTGCAGCTTTCTTAAAAAGAGCTAGTGAGTAGAGGGAGAGAGATGCATGAGAGAAGGATGCATCCACATGAGGGATTACATGAAGATAAGAGGATGAATGGAGCAAAGGATTTGTTTATGAAAAGCTTGGGATTGTTATTCCAAATTACTCATGCCTTCTTACAAACACCAAGGGGTCTTATATAGGCTCCAAGACTTAACCCCTAAGCCACACTATTTCTAACAAGGCACTTAGCAAACCTTGCTATTACAAACATGACACTTACCCAACTTTACTATTACAAACATGACACTTACCCAACTTTACTATTACAAACATGACACTTACCAAACACTCACCAAACTTCAACAGTAAAACTACTATTGCTACAGTTGACGCATACACATGTATTTCTATTTGTACTTACATGCAATTATTGTTTTATAAACTACAAATAAGTTATTCAATCAAAATAATAATAATAATAATAATAATAATAATAATAATAAAGCCGTAACAATAAGTTTTTAATAATAATTATTATTACTTAAAAATAAAAAGATATATAAACAAATAATAAAAATGATGATATATTTTTTAAAATAAATGCTGTTAAAAAGTTTTGGTGTTTTTAAAAATAATAATATATATTTTAAAATAATATATCTTTTAAAATAAATCCATTTAAAATTTATTTTATTTTTTTGGTTTTTTATAAAAATAATAATAAATATTTATTAATAATAACTTAAGAAAATGGTTTTATAAAAATATTTTTTTGTTTTGTATAAAATAAAGGGTGTTTTTGATATCTCAATATTTTATATTTTAAAAACACATGGGTGATGAGATAGGGGTTAGATGCGATGGTTTCATCGGTTAATTTGATAAATATATTTTTAGGTAGGGTTATTTTGACAATTTAAAAAAAATGATAGTTATAGTGGAAAAAAGCTCTTTCAAAAGCCTATTAATTAAAAAGTATGGAAAAGAAGATGGATTGATACATTAAGTGGTGATATGAGAATTTGACACTTGGTTGCTTCTCATTGGTTTGGAACATGCTTGTGAGTATTAAGAGCTCCATGTTCTTCCAGGAAGCTTCTTGAGGAATCACATGTCACAACCAAAGTTCAATCTTCTTTTTGTCTTTGAAGATTATCAAAATATACATATTCCATATGTAATTATAAACTAAGTTGGTCGACTCTTGTGTTGTTGACTAATAGTAATATATATTGATGGACAAGGACAGGAAGATGAGTGCAGGACTTTAATGAAAGCAATTTCAAAAATGTATGAGATTGAAAAGAAATGGTTTACATTACACCCAAAAGCTTCAAAAGATCTTTTGGTCGTCTTTGGTGAATTAAGCATGGAGGACTGCACAAGATGATCAGGAGGTTTTGATATTAATGGAGATGGTGTTATAAGCTTTTGAAGAGTTCAAGATCATGATTATTTAATAATCAAACAAGGAGATCACTAAAAGCAGTACATGCATGAATTATAATTGGCTGGATTTGTCCATTGGTTTCCATGCTCATTAGTACTAGCACAAGCGCGTGTAAAGGGAGAGCTTTGCAATGCGATGATGGTGAAACTATGAGAACAAAATGCTCGTCCGGAAGCTTGACTCTCATTAGCTCATTTCAAGAAAGCACAACGATAAGAATCCACATCTTGTGAGCGTTGGCAATTTTACTTTAAAGGCGGTAATGAGATATATATCCTCGAGGGAACGGCTTACAGCGACGCAGTGCGAGTGACGAGGCCATGAACAGCGATTATATGATATATAGCCTATATAAGTTATATATATATATATAACATATAAATAATAAAATTTATAATTTACTGATTTTCTCTTGTCTTTCACTTGTCGCTTGAGCCGTATGTCGGAGGTACTGGAATAATACGGTGTGATTAAGTAATAGAGAGCTTGCCTCCTGATCAGGAATGGAAAAGAATCGCTATAAAATAAACAAAATAAATTACATTTGTGATTCTATATGTCGCTTTGGTATCTCTTCTTACACGACCAGCGGGCGTGTATTTTCGATCCACAGTGCGGATCTTCGACCACGAGTCGAGGCAGGGCGAGAATCAGCATCCAGTCAGGATCTTCCCGACCCACGCGATTGGAATGAACGGCCACATGTCGCATGGAAGCCGGCGCTACTATGTCAAAACATGTGCACATGGCTAAGACTTACTTCTCTTGGTGGACTACGAAATGGAGATGTGCTAAAACGCCAATATTTACACATGGTACCAAGCGGTGAAATATAGAATAAAATCAGTTTTCAGTGAAGCAAATTGGAATTAAATAAATAAATAGCAGGTAACATAATAACAATAATATAGCACCAACACATAAATAATACCAAGAATTTCAAAGAATAAAGTAAATTTCTAAATAATCAAATTCCTTACATGAAATATAGGTTATACAGGTGCAAGAACCTACACGGTTTCGGGCCGTGTTTGGTTCGCAAATGCCATGAATTAAGGTTGGCTGAATCTGCCAACAAAGAAGATATGCTTGATTACAAACTTTGGGTGGGACTAAACTTACAATTAAGGCTTGCAGCATGAAGAGGTCAAACTAACAATCAACAACTCTAATACACAGACTAAAAAATCAAAACTTATAAATATATCAAACAATTAAATCCAAGGGTGAATCAGAAAATATATTAATATTGTAATTTTTAACATCCACATTTAAACCACAACTTTAATTTAATAACACAAAATAACATAAAATAAAACAAGCATTTAAAAAATGCCTTTTCAGTATGGATCAACCAAGCAAATAGTGATTGAAAAAATCAAAATAACACCTGCAAACTTTACTCAAAACTAATAAACTCAATTACTTAAAACATATAATATGACCATTGGAGTTCAAACCGATCAATGGCAAAAGCAAGATATAGTTCCAAAAATATTTGAGAAAAATACAACTGTCGTGCTTGGATGCAATCCGCCCCAATAACATAGGGTGTGTAAATATTCAAGTCTTAAGAATATAGAATCGCAGTCTAATTCATTGAGGAGAAAAAATGAATACAACCACGTCCGCTAATTAAATCAGAATTTGAGACCTTACAAGGTATAAACACACAATTGATATAGAGTTCAAACATGAAACCAACTAAAGATTAAGCATGCATCTAGGCTTGGGATACAACTGGACAAGATCAACTTTAAGCTGGTTTTGCACTTGGTCAGCCACAAAACCTATCTCTAAACTCGTGAGGCTGTCGGGAGAGGTTGCTTTCTTCAGTCTTAAACTTTACAAAGAATGCAGATCTGCTGCCTTCTTCAGCCACCAAAAACCTCAGAGAAAGATGGGTTGATTTGAAGAAGAAGAAAGAAGAAAGAAGAAAGAAAGAAGAATGCTCTAAAAAGAGGCTTTGCTTTCATT
>NW_024087456.1:0-25947 GCF_009730915.1 Dioscorea cayenensis subsp. rotundata | reverse complement strand
CTTGTGCTTTAGCATTTCAGGGCTTGCTTGGGAGGGGAGGGTGTTGAGGATCACAACACCAGCGAAGTTCCTTCAATGGTTGCAGCTACTGGAGAGTAGACCTGTCCAAGGGCTGGGCTACAAGCCCAAGCCCGAAAGCTCGCCCGAAAAATGGGAGGGCTTGAACAAATATATAAGGCCCGATGTTCGGACCTTGGACAAAAAAAGAAGCCCATTTTAAAAATGGGCCGAGTTTGGTTTTCATTATTAAAAGCCAGGCCTGGCCCGACCCGGCCCGAATTATAAAATATATTTATCAACAAATAATAGTCTTATATATAATAATAATAATAATAATAATAATAATAATAATAATAATAATTTGAAATGCCATTGATTATTCATTAATTAGTTTTTTATAAACTTATATAATATATATTTATTGTTGATTACCATTAAGTATAATGGTTTGAATTTTAGTTGTTGTAATTGAATAAATATTTGCATTTGGTATTTTAATTTTTAAGTGTTTTGTAGAATAGTATTTGATCATACTCACAAATCATATTATTGTTATTTTTTTTATAACTTATATATTATTTCATGAAAAATCTATTTGGGCGGGCTTGGACGGGCATTGGGTAGAGGTTATTAAATTTGGGAGGGTTCTGGCAAAAGTTAAATCCCGAATTTTTGGGTCGGGCCGGGCTTGGACAAGCTTAAAATTTAGTAATTATAGATGAGGCCCGGCCCGAACCCGACCCGGCCCATGGACAGGTCTACTGGAGAGAAAGAATGAGAACCAGAGAAGCAAAGAACAAAAAGAGTGATTAGTCAAAAAAATAGAGAGCGAAAGTGAGAAGAAAGTCTTGACTTGTATTGACAGCCAATCAGCACTCAGTCTTCTCCACTACCTATATTAGAAAGTAAAACACTGAAAAGTTAACCACTTAACTAGTTTTCCATTGGCCAACATAATCCACTAACTTACTCCTAATTGGCCCAAAACCTTAAACATGATACTATATAATATTCATAATCAAAACACTTCCTTTTCTCCAGTCAAATGCATGAGCTTCACTAAACACTCCACTCTTCACCCCATACTCGGTATGCTTCATCCATGCTTCAGCAGTGATGTTCACCATCCTTCTAGAGTCAAGCACCCAGCTACTCAGCACCATGCTTTGATCACATCTCCAGCTCAGCATCAACACTCCCCCTTGATTAAAGCATCTTCACTCCTAATTCAGCTCTCATTCTCTGGTGCTTCTCAGTTAGCAAGGGTTTGGTGAACACATCAGCTAACTGATCACCAGTGTTATAATGCTTCAGAATTATCGAACCATCAGTTACAAGACCCCGAATGAAATGAAACCTCACATCTATGTGTTTGGTTCTCCTATGATAAGCGGGGTTTTTTGCAACAGCTATGGTCGATTGGTTGTCACACTAAAGCACAGATGAGCCTTCAATCTTCATTCCACACTCACTTAGAATCCTTCTCAGCCACACAAGTTGGCAAGCAGCCGAAGTAGCAGCTATATATTCAGCGTCGGTTGTTGATAGAGCCACCATCTCCTGCTTCTTCGAGGACCAACTAACTGAACATTTTCCAAATCGGCAAACCATGCCTGAAGTGCTCTTCCTGTCACTTAGCGATCCTCCCCAATCAGAGTCTGTGAACCCTTCCAAGCAGCTATATCTACCACTGGGATAAAACAGACCAAAGTTTGCAGTCCCTAAGAGATACTTCACAACTCTTTTTGCTGCATTGAGGTGTTAAACCATTGGTTTACTCATAAACCTTGAAAGAAAGTTTATAGCATAGCATATATCAAGTCTTGTATGCACAATGTATAGCAACTTCCCAATGAGGCTCTTGTATAGTGTAACATCTGCTAATTCTTCATTGTCTTCAAGTGAAAATTTCTCATTAACTGCCATTGGTGTCTCTACATGACTGCTGTGTTTCATATTCATCAGTGATACAAGATCTTCAATGTATCTCCTATGTGAAATAGAAACACCCTCACTGCTTTGATGTATTTTTTCAACCCAAGAAAGTATTTAATTTAACCTAGATCTGACATGTCAAAAGTCTTCATCATCTCCATCTTGAATTGCTCGATCAAAGGATGAGAACCACTTGTATACACCATGTCATCCACATAGAGACTAATTAAAATGAATTTCCCTTTTCCATCCTCCTTTTTATACAATGTATGCTCAGTTTCATTCCTCTCATACCCATGGTGCCTGAAATGAGCATCAATCTTGCTATACCACACTCTCGGCACCTGCTTGAGCCCGTACAGAGCTTTCTTCAGTCTATACACCATATGCTCTTGCCCACTGACCTTATAACCTTCAGGTTAAGCTACGTAAACCTCTTCAGAGATCTCCCCATTTAGAAAGGCTGATCTCACATCAAAATGATATACCAACTGACAGGTTTGAGCAATGATCGCAAGAACAATCCTCACAGTTTCAAGTCGAGCCACTAGAGAGAAAACTTCATCATAGTTCAAGCCAAATTCTTGCACATATCCTTTGGCCACTACCCTTGCTTTATGCTTTTGGATCTCTCCATCTGCTCCCAGTTTAGTCTTGTATACCCATTTAAGACCCACGGCCTTCTTCCCGGATGGCAGTTCGGTTAGCTCGCAAGTGTTGTTGTTTTTAATTGCCATCAGCTCAGCATCCATGGCTTCCTGCCACTGCTTATGCTTCACGGCCTCTTTGTACACCTGTGAATCACCTACATGTAGAGCATAGGAAAAAGAATTATATACCTCAGTGAGAGATCTTATTCTCCTTGGTGGTGATTCTTCACTGGTCTCCTCCGAAGAGCTTGTGTTATGGACTCCATCACTTGAGCTTGAATTACCATCACTATGATTCTTGTCATTAACTTCACTGGAATTTAGCTCCCCCAATGTGATCACAGATCCACTTGCACCAGCTTCCTAATTCCACCTTGAGTTTTCGTGGAATATCACGTCTCTACTCACAATGATTGAAGCTATAGGATCAAATACTCTATATGCCTTGGATTCAAAGCAGTATCCTACTAAAACACACTTCACAGACTTGTCGTCCAGCTTACTAAGCTTCTGCGAAGGAGTTAATGCAAACACAACACTTCCAAACACTCTAAAATGACTCACATCTGGCCTTTCCCCGTGCCACAACTCATATGGTGTCTTGTCATTCAATGCATTGGTTGGGGACCTGTTAATCAGATATAATGACGTTGTCGTTGCCTCAGCCTAGAAGACAGTTGGGAGTCCTTCATCTTTGAGCAAACACCGGGCCATCTCGACAATTGTCCTGTTCTTGCGCTACACCACGCTATTTTGTTGAGGTGTGTACGGAGCCGAGAACTCCCTTTTGATTCCAAGCTCCCTGCAGTACTTATTATATGCATGAGAGGTAAATTCTCCTTCACGGTCGCTTCTCAATACCTTCAGCTTCCTTCCTGTTTCTCTCTCCACCATCACATGGAACCGTTTGAAACAATCAAAAGCGTCTCCTTTGCTAATTAGGAAGTAAACCCAACACTTCCTACTATAATCATCAACGAGTAAGAGGAAGTACTTATTACCTCCCAATGAAGACACACTCATCGGTCCACCTTGATCCATATGCATTAGCTCCAAACAATTTGAACTTCTCCTGGACCTTGTGACTGGGAATTAGCCTCTTGCATGCTTACATAGTACACATTCTTCACATTGTGACACATTGTAGAGCTTAGGCATCCCACAAACATCTCCCCTTCTTGCAAGTATCTCCAAACTTTTGTACTTCAAATGGCCTAACCTTCGATGCCACAACTCAGACACAGGATGCTTGCTTACAGCTAAATTCAGTCTCTCCATCTTTGAGAGATTCACAGGAAACATGTTATTGCTCATCCTAGGTATCTCAAACATCAATTCTTATGTATAATCATCAATGACGATACACTTGTCTTCATAGAACTTGACTGAGTATCTTTGGTGAGCAACTGTCCCACGCTAAGCAAGTTGTGTGCTAATCCGGAGACCAACTGCACTCCTTGAAGCTGCTTAAGTTCACCGTTCTTCATACTGATAGCCACTGTGCCAACTCAGAGTACCTCCATCTCCCTATCATATCCGAGATGAACGGTGACCTTTTGTGACTCATCCAAGCTTGTAAACAAACTCCTCTCGCCCGTCATGTGATTTGAACATCCCGAGTCCACCAACCATACTGAGCTCGAGATCACAACTGCATCACTGCTTACGATGAAGACGTTGATGGTGTCTCGTTCCTCCACAACCAAGGATGCTCCCTTCTCTGCAGGTTTACTCCTCTTACGACACTCAGCCTTCATATGACCGTATTTGTTTACAGAGAAAGCACTGTATGTTAGCTTTAGAGTCACTCCCTTGCCCTCTGGATAACCTGCCTCTTCCTCTCCCTCTGAAGAAGCCTCTTCCACATCCCCGGCCTGAGTTTGACCCAACTAGTGTGCTAGAGCTTCCTTTCTCCTTGGAGTGAGGTATTGAGCTATCACCCTTCACAAATAGTGCCTTCTCAGTAGCTTTCCCTGCAGATCTATTGGCCTTGAACTCATGAGCTTGGAGTGACCCGCAGAGCTCATCAAGAGTGAGACTCGACAGGTCTCTGGACTCCTCCATCGCGACGGATACATAGTCAAACTTCGGCGCAAGACTTCACAACACCTTGGACACTACCTTTGCCTTCGAGAGCTTGTGCCTGAGCCCTCTCACTTGGTTCACAATTGCGATCACCCTAGCCCAATAGCTCTGAAAACTCTCACCGTCCTCCATTTATAGAGTCTCGAAGCTTTGCCGAAACGCTTACTTCCTCACGGACACCATTGTTGAAGAACCTTGGTACTGCTTCTTGATTATTTCCCAAGATTCATGTGTTGTCTCTGCCTCTGCTATCCTGTCAAGAACCAAACCGTCTACAGCCTGCTGGATAAGGCACCTGACCTTTGCGTTCTTCTTCTTGCTCTCCTTCTCCTTCACTTCATCCTCTCCTTTCGGCATTCCATTCTCCACTAATTCCCAGAGCTCTTGAGTCTGAAAAACAGTTTTCATTCTCAAGCTCCATCTTCCATACTCTTCTCCTTTGAAGACTGGGACATAATGCTGTGTAAGGCTCACCGGAGTGTCGCTCGCCATAAACACTGGCTCTGATACCAGACTGTTGAGGATCACAACACCGGCAAAGTTCTTTCAATGGCTGCAGCTACTGGAGAGAAAGAAAAAGAACCAGAGAAACAAAGAACAAAAAGAGTGATTAGTCAAAAAAACAGAGAGCGAAAGTGAGAAGAAAGTCTTGACTTGTATTGACAGCCAACCAGCACTCAGTCTTCTCTAGGGGTGGCAAAACAGGTTAGCGGGTCGTGTTCGTGTCGGGTTGACTTGTGAATCGACACGCTTTAACCCCGATCACGAACACCCTACACGATTATTAAACGGGTAATTTTTTAGAACACGAACACGACACGTCTAAAACCCGTGGCGACACTATACGACACCTTTAACACGTTTAAGTCTTAAATAGGTTAATACGACCTATTTATCTGTTTAAAACATGACACGTTTAACACGCCACACGACACGACACGCGACATGAATTTTTAATCAAAACATTTTTTTAAAAATCCAAACTAACATTAAACATAAAATACTTAAACATCATATTTGCCGTGAGAATAATTCAATTAATTTATCAAGTTTACTATCAGACACATTTACCTATTCATATTAAACGGGTTAACCGTGTCATATACGTGTCAACCCGTTTATGACACGAACCCGCTTAATTTAGGCGTGTCATAAACGGGTCGACCCGTTTATGACACTAACCTGTTTAACCCAAACCCAAACCCTCCTAAGACCGTGTCGTGTCGTGTCGTGTCGTGTAAACGTGCCGTGTCAAAAATTGCCACCCCTAGTCTTCTCCACTACCTATATTAGAAAGTAAAACACTGAAAAGTTAACCACTTAACTAGTTTTCCATTGGCCAACATAATCCACTAACTTACTCCTAATTGGCCCAAAACCTTAAACATGATACTATATAATATTCCTAATCAAAACACTTCCTTTTCTCCAGTTAAATGCCTGAGCTTCACTAAACGCTCCACTTTTCACCCCATACTGGGTATGCTTCATCAATGCTTCAGCAGTGATGTTCACCATCCTTCTAGAGTCGAGCACCCAGCTACTCAGCACCATGCTTCGATCACATCTCCAGCTCAGCATCAACAGAGGATAGGGCTTGGTCAGTGGGTGGGTGGGTTTTGGAGATTTTCTAAGGTAGGGTTATGGATCAAATTTTATTTAGATTCAGGGTTATATAGAGGGTAGGGTAAGAAAGGGTTAAATTGAGGGTTCAGAAATCTCCATTTAACTCAATTTCTCAACCCTCCGAATTGGGGGGTTGGCAAGGTTTTTGATGACAAAAAAATACCTTCAATTTTTCCAAACAATTATAACTTTATTTATTTAGAGTTAATGATTTTTCAAAAATGCCCCCAACCTCAACTTTTTCGGACAAAAATACCTTCACCCTTTCCAAACAATTACAAAAATACCCTCAATTTTTCTGGATAAAAATGCCCTCAACATTTCCAAAGAATTACAAAATTGCCCTAAACTTTCAAATAATTTTGAAAAATCATATTTATTTTTTTAAAAGCATATTTATTGTAAGAGAATATTTATAATATTTATTTTTTTATATGTCTTTTTAGTTAGTAATTTATAATGATATCTAATAATCTCGTTGCAACATACTTAAGGATATTTAAGGGTATTTTAGTAAAATTACCATAAAACCTTACCATCTCTTACCTTCAATTCAAGCATTAGAAGGTTTGATAACCTCCATTCATCTCAAACAAGGTATAACTTAAAAACTCTGCTTCCCTTACTTTACCCCACTCTATCCTCCTTCACCTCATCCAAGCAAAGCGCTGGTGTGAGCTCATCCAGGGACGGAACCGGGACTTATTCATGGGGAAAGAGGGGGGAGAGGGAGTCGAGGGTAAAAAAACTATTTCACCAACATAACAATTATATTCAATACAAAATAGTGCGATATTATGACATTTAATTAAATCAATTACAAAAAACATAAAACGTTTATCTACGCACCCTTGAACTAGAACTGTCATCTATGCGACGCATGCTACTCAGAGGAGGTAATTGAATACGACGAGTTTACATTTTTCAAAAACATTATAGAATCGCCTCATTGTCAATAGTTGCAAAAACCTCTTTCTCAATATAGACAATCATGCATTTTGCTATATAGATCTAAACATTATTTAGTTGTACATATAGACATTATGAATTTATGATACATATCAATATTTGATATTTGATATTTTCAACATTTTAACTCATTAAGGCATTTAATCGAACATATTGTAGGCATATTTATAAAAATGAAGTTTATCATTCATGTTCTATTTATTTCACCCACAAATTCAATTAATAAATTTTTATAATTTTTTAAATTTATTTAAATGTTAATTTATATTTTAGTTTATAAAAATTAAGTGTCAAACAATAATTTTTAAAAAATTCTACTAATAGTATAATTTTATATATTATATAAATTAATTGATTTTTTAAAGTAATTTATAACATATCCATAGATTAAATCATAATTTTTGTAAATATTTTCAAAAATATTATTATATTTTAGAGTATAGCTATTAATTTGTAAAAAATGATTTGTTTTTAAATAAAAATAAAAATTCTATGAAGATATAGCGATAAAAAGAGATTTAAAAAATAAAAAAATCTATGAAGAATTAAAGATAGAGAGAGATATTTAAATATATATATATATATATATATAGAGAGAGAGAGAGAGAGAGAAAGAAGTAAAAAGGTGAGAGGGGGTTGGCCAGGGCGAGGGGGGAGGGGGGACAAAGATTGAGAGAGAGAGAAGTATAAAGGGGGGAGGGGGGGGCCTTGCCCCCCTCTCCCTCCACCCATGAGTCATGACTCATGACTGTCCGTTTGTCCAGGCTGCTGACCGAGGAGCGAAGCTGTGGAGGTCCGTAGCGGGCCGCCGGGCCGTGCCGAGGGGCCGATTCGTGTTTTCTGGCCAAGCAAAGAAGAACTCCGGTGCCGATGAGGGTTGAAGCCCCTGCTAGCCCCCCCTTGGTTATGTCCTTGAGCTCATCCATAGCCAAGCTTGAGGTATTGCACTATGCAATCTGATCCCTCATGTCAGTGCAAGGTTGTGAGCCCCACCCCCTAAATTAAATACTAGCCGTTGTTTTTACTTTTAATCATAACATTTGATTTTGTTTTTAGTTTCGAAACCCTAGCCGTCTCTTCACCTCGTTTTTTAGTTTGGAAACCCTAGCCGTCTCTTCATCTCCTTCGGTTTTAGATCGCTGTTTAGTGGGGAAAAAAGAGAGTGAGAGAGACCTTGCCTCATCTCTTTCTCTCCATATTTGCGAGTGGTGTCAGTGGCGAGGACGGGAGAAGGGTCTCGTCATCAGGGATTCGTGTCACTGTTATTATTGAGGTAAGGTTCTGATTTATTTTTTTGATGCTCTTTCTTATGATTGTTGTGACATGATACTAGTTAGGGTTAGAGTTTGGTGAGGATGTTAATTTGATTTAATTTAAGGATAAGATTCAAAAGTTCTTATTAGCATAGTAAAAACCCATGTTTGATTTTTAGAGGTCTTAGAGGCCAAATTTGGAGGAGAGTAGAATAAGAAACTTGTAGAGTCCGACGTTGGCTAAATACCTACAAAATTTTAGAATTTTTACATAAGTATCCTATAAATTATAAGTTTTAGATGCAGGTGACACAGACAAGATTTCTGTGCAGCCCTTGAACAGTTTTTGATTAATTTCATGATTATAAGTTCTAATTTAGATTTAGATTTATATAATAAAGTTATGGCGGATGATTTTGTCTTTGACTCTGCCAAATTTTAAAATTTTTAGCAATGTAATTTGTGAGATATGATCAGATTTCTATAGTGGTGCTCAATGGCATTTCTACAAGAAGCATAAATTTTGATCAGAGAATTTGAGGATCTTAGATGTTGAATCAGGACTCATGTTTAGTAAGAAAGTTGTTCAATTTTGAGTTAATTATATGCTTGTAAAGTTTAATCTTATTTGAAGTTATATGTTGTGAGATATTTTTTATTAGAATGGGCATGTCTGAAATTGTTGGTTTACATATTTATGATTTTTGAAAGTGATTTCTTAAATTTTGTAGATCTCAAATCATTGTAAGATTTAGATATGTTATAGATGCAGATGTCTAGTTGTCTCGGAAGATTAAAATTTCTGATTTGGATTAGAATTTGCAAAGATATGTTGATTTCAATCTTAAGGTTCGTAGGGAAATTGGTTATTAGTCTCGACCTTGGTAGTTTTGTTAGTGTCTTGAATATGTTTTTGAATTCATGTGAATTTTTGAATTTATTTTATTTGTAATTCTTATGGGTTATTCCCAAATATAAGACTTAATGAGAAAATTCGATTGGTAAAAGAATTCGAAATCTGACCATTAATCAGGTAAGTATCCCACATATAAATCCGATTATATGTATATACTTGAAAATTCTAGTTTTCTGAATTTTTTAAAATTTTGAGAAAAATACTTATTATTTTGATTTATATTTTGAATTACTTATTTATTTATTATTTGCAATTCGTATGTAAGTATTTAGTTTTGGAAATGAATTAGAATTATTTTTATCTGAAAATGGGATTATCAAATTTCTATATTTAGTTCTGATAAATGTTTGGACATTACGTATTTTGACATAGCAACTTGTAGTCCCTAACTAACTTTGAAATAACCCTGTCATTGGGGGTTAAACATTAACCGTGTCGACATGTATCTGTGAAATAGGAACTATAGTTTCCCACCGTTCCGTTGGTGAAGAATAACAGCTTTTGATAATTCTGGCTCGGGTCACCGAGAGTAAACTTATGACCTTTGATATTCTGGGTCGGGTCACCGTGGGTAAATATATGACCTCTGACATTTTGTTTAGCAATAGTTATTTGTGGGACATATATACTTGACTTTTTGATCAGTTATGTTTTATTGAAAAACTTAACTTCTGAATTTTATTCTGATAAACTTGTATTTTATTATACTTGTTTGAGTTTTGAAATTTTCAAATTTTTATGATCACGATATTTTTAGTAGGTACTTACTTAGCTGTCAAGCTCATAAAGAGTTGTTTTCTCCTTTTCACATCAGGAGCAAGATCCGGGTTGTAAATTAGCATGCGGTCAAGTATCTTTTTCTCAGTGTAGTCTAGTTGGAAATTCTCTTGTTGTAGTCCTTGAAATTGTACTCAGAAGTTGTTATATTTTATTACTTGTAATCTGTGGCTTTGTTAGATCATTTTTTTTTATTCAGGTTTTAGGCCTTCTGTGCTTGCCGGGTTTCTGCCCTGTGGGTGTGCGGCCATTTGTCCGCCGTCGGACTGGGTTCAGAGCGTGACCAAGGTGGTTCACACCCCAGGGCTAGTTTGTGCCAACACTAGGAGGGTGGAATCAAAGAGGGATATTAGGGGCTGAAGTTTTCTCTCAGCATCGGAGAGGTTATTTTTTAATAACAAAATGTTTATGGTTTTATATTTTATATTTAAATTAATGTAAAAGAAAATATTTTGACATAGTTATTCTTAGTTAGTGGGTTTAATCATGATAGACAAAGTATGAATGAAGAAATGAATGTGTGTTCATTTGAGTAAAACCAACCCATATAAATACAAGAAGAATGAATACATGAGTAAGTGTATACGTATAAGTATATAGTATAAGTACAAGTGATATATTACTCTAACACGGCCCCTCAAACTCACGGTGTGTCATAAACCGAGAGTTTGCCAACTAGAAACTGAAACCGAGAGATAGTATGTGCCTTAGTGAAAAGATCAGCAAGCTGCTGTGTAGAGGCAATATAAGGAAGAATAATACTGCCAGCAAGATAATGATGCCGAACAAAGTGAAGAGCGACCTCAAGATGCTTCGTACGTTCATGAAATACAGGGTTTGCAGCGATTTTAATGGCACTCTGGTTGTCACAATATATAGGAGTGGGGGTAGAGACAGTGACACCAAAGTCCATCAAAATCTGTCGCAACCAAAAAACTTCCTTAGCAATAGAAGACATAGCACCATACTCAGCCTCAGCAGTAGAAAGAGCAACAGTAGATTGTTTCTTGCTTTTCCAAGAGATAAGAGAATCTCCAAGAAAAATGCAGAAACCAGTAGTAGAACGTCTATCAGAAGCATCACCTGCCCAATCAGCATCACAATAGGCGCGCAACTCAAGGGAAGATGTGGCAGAGAAAAGTAGAGAGCGAGATATAGTGCCACGAAGATAATGAAGAACTCGTATAAGGGCTGCATAATGAGTAAACCGAGGAGCACTCACAAATTGACTAAGAACACGAATAGCATATGCAATATCGGGCCGAGTAATAGTCAGGTAGACAAGAGCACCAACAAGTACGCGATAACGAGTAGGATCGGATGTAAGCTCACCATCGAAGAGGAAAGTCGGTGATGTAGCTCCATAGGGGTAGAGGCAAAGGCTGAGATCAAGAATATCACTCGCCGAAAAGATGTCGATATGTACTCACGAGACACCAAGTAGCCTCGACGAGAGTAAGCAACCTCAAGACCCAAAAAGTAACGAAGAGGCCCAAGATCTTTCATTTGAAACTCGGTGTGTAATTGTTGTTTCAAAGAAAGAACAGTATCAACATCATCACCAGTAATAACCATATCGTCAAAGATAAAGAAGAAGAATAGTGATGCCTCGAGGAGTCTGCCGAGTAAAGAGAGCATAATCATGAGAACTCTTTGTGAAACCAAGAGTAAGAACCACATCATGAAACCGGCCAAACCAGCACGAGGAGCCCTGCTTTGAGCCCATAGATAGCTCGAGCGAAGATGATGTATATGCCGAGAAGGATGAGAGAAACCAGGAAGAGGCGTCATATAAACATCCTCAGAGAGATCTCCATGTAAGAAAGCATTCGTCACATTTAACTGATGAAGTGGCCGACGACGAGCAAAGAAAAAATAGCGAAAAAGAAGACGCACAAGAGTCAACTTAGCCACTGGGAGCAAATGTCTCCTCATAATCAATGCCATACTCCTGAGTAAAATCACGAGCAACAAGGCGCGCTTTGTGGTGCTCAAGATTACCATCGCTCTGGGTCTTAACTCGATAAACCCAAATGACAAACTCGATAGGGAGTAACACCCGGATGGAAGAGGAACAAGATCCCATGTATGCATACACTGAAGAGCATTAACTTCCTCTGACATAGCCTGTTGCCACTCGAGATGTTTCATAGCCTCACGATAAGACTGCGGCTCAGAATGCGAGTGAATAGTAGCAAGAAAGGCTTGGAAATCAGTAGAGTAGGTAGATGAGAGAGAAAGGACGTACCGAGCAGGCGGGCGGCGAGGACGATCTGGGTAACGACGGGGAATAACAGGAGCATCTTCAGGGGAGGATGGGTCGGCGGAGAGAGGAGACGAATCACCAGAATGATCAATGCACCCAGAGGAAGGAGAGTGAGGAATAGAGGAAGTATCTACGGAGACGTCTGGAAAAGGCACAGAATTGGCAGTGGTGGTGATGCTTGGAAGAACTATAGAGGGGAGAGAAGAGGATGCAATAGCGGAAGACTGAAGAAAGGAGAGATTTGGGAAGGATAAAGAGAAATAAGGGGTATCTTCAAGAAAGGTTACGTGATGAGAAATTCGAAGACGGTGAGAATGAGGATCATAACAGCGATAGCCCTTGTGTTCAGAGCTATATCCAAGAAAAATGCACATGGCAGAACGTGGAGAAAGTTTGTTTCTCTCGACAGTGGGTAAAAGAACAAAACAAGTGCAACCAAATGTGCGAAGGTGACCATAGGAGGGAGAAATGGCGTACAGACGTTCATAAGGTTTGAGACCAGAGAGAGTAGAGGTGGGAGTGCGATTGATAAGATAGACAGATGTAAGAATAGCTTCAGCCCAAAAGGATTGAGGGACAGAAGAATCAAAAAGAAGTGCACGTGCAGTGTCAAGGATATGGCGATATTTGCATTCAGCGACACCGTTCTGAGCAGGTGTATAAGGACAGGATTACTGAGGAAGAGTACCATGAGTGGACAGTAATGTGCGAAAGGATGTAGAGAGATACTCGCGAGCCCCATCGGAGCAAAAAATCTTAATGTGTTTACCAAAATGAGTATATACCATTTGTGCAAATTGAGAGTTAATGGTAAAAACCTCTGATCGGGAACGCATTAAATAAATTCAAGTATAACGCGAGAAATCATCAACAAAAGATATGTAATAGAAGAAGCCACTCAAGAGAGGAGATCGAGCAGTGACCCCAAACATCGTAATGAACTAAATCAAAAGTAGATTCGTAAATAGAATCTCGTGAAGAGAAAGGGGAGAGCAGTAGGGTTTAGCGAGTTTACAACCCATACAAGGATGTAAAGGAAGGGAAGAAACAGAACCAAGATTACTTGAACTTGTTAAGAGTTTCAGGCGAGAACTAGACAAGTGACCAAGGCGACTGTGCCAACGATCAAGAGAACATACAGAGGCGACAATGTTAGAGGATGGAGGAGCGGGAAGATGAAGAGAGTCTAAGTAATAGAGGCCGCCAACTCTACGCCCGATCCCAATCCTCTTGCCTGTAAGATGGTCCTGCACAATACAAATAGAAGAAGAAAAAGTAACTGTGAGACCATGATCAGTGAGCTGACTAACAGAGAGAAGATTGAGAGCTAGGCCAGGGACATGATGGACATCAGGAATATCAAAAGAAGTAGACTGAAGACGCACCACGTCAGCGTAATGTGATGAAAGCTCCCATCGCCAGAGACGAACACTAGAAAAAGATATGAGGCGTAGTAATAGAGACTAGGCCGAGGTATCGCAAATATATGATGAGTAGCACCGTAATCTAAAAATCCGTGAGGAGGACGACATACCGTAAGCAATGCACGTAGTAGAGGAAGCGTTAGAAGGCAAAACGCACCGTATAGCATGAATCTGCTCGTAGTCGAGCAACCCGAGAAAGAAGATCGGTAGAGGAAGGAGAATCTGAAGCGGAGACAGAGGCAGCATGAGGAGAGAAAGCAGGAGATCGAGAAGAAGGGCGAGACTGTGATGGTTGTTGTTGATGACGTTGCTGAAGCTTCAGACACTGATTCTTTATATGACCAGGACGCTTGCAATAATGACAAATAATAGAAGACCGAGAAGTGTTTGATGAGGGCAGCGCCAGTGACATGTATGCCGAGGATACTTTAGTGGAACGTGGAGAGCTACCAAAGAACAAATCGTGGTCTCGCAGGGAGAAGCCGTGGAGATAATGTGCCGAGACGAAGTTTCTTCAAAGAATCACACTACGAATAACATCGCAAATGATGGAAGAGGGTCTCGATATAATCGGGTCATGAACATTCTCAAAAATCGTGACGTAAGACGCATCGAAATTCAAGGTGCGTACTGCACTTTGGCGAGACTGAAAAGCGTAGATTTGCAACATGTGCATGTTAGGCAAGTAGACTCCTCTAATGAATCAATCTGACGCCACAGGGACCATAGGTCACTGACAGATCGCTCGCGTTGCTGAATGTGAGTAAGATCTTGCAAAATGGCATACTGACGAGCAGAGCTGGAATGCTCAAACATATGGCCTAAGTGTTCCCACATTGCATGAGCAATGGGAAGGTGTCTAATTTCCATACAAACATCAATCTCACAAGACTGACAAATAATGGTCATAGTTCGACGATCAGCAAGTGTCCAGGAAGCATCAGGGGTGGTCGGTTGGGGAGAGGTACCGTTGACATGGCTAAACAAATCCATACCAAGTAATGCAATGCGTACAGTAGTAAACCATTCACGATAGTTGGAACTATTTAATTTGACATCAATGGAAGATAGAAAATGTGGAGAAGATGATGTCATCATTATTATATATATATTTTTTTTCTTAGGAAGATATAGATATAGAAATATATAAATATTTAACTATATATATATAAAGATACTGCTTAGGAATCTGACTAAAGGAAACAAATCAAAATGGGGACTCGAAATGGAAAAGTAGATGTTTTTATATATATATAATAATATATAGGATAATATATAATATAGAGAGGAATAAAGCAAAGAATTAAAACAAGGAGAAAATGCCAAGGGCTTGGGAACTTGATATGCTGAAGTTGTGCCTAAAAAGATGGTGCATGTCTCTTGGTCGGCTACTATTGGGCGGCTACTCTTGAGCGGCTACTGTTCATCGGGGAGAGCATGCATTATTGGTCGTCAGGTTGGGAGTTGTCGTCAGGCGATCATCGGCAGCAGGCAGAGCTTGTACAGGTTATCATCGACGGCAGCGAGCTCAGATCGGTTGGGAGTTGCCGAGAACTCAACGACTGTGGTTTGGTTCGGCGGTTCGGCGGAGGATCAATGAGAGAATACGTCGGCTGTGGTTTGTGGCTCGTCGGAGCTAGCGTGACGGAGAAGACTAATCACAAGGACTTAACAAAACGCAATAGAAAGCTAACAAAGCTTGACAGGACATTAGCAATGGTTTGCTGCTCGGCGGAGCTACCATGAAGACGAAGGCTGACAACAAAGTCTTGACAAAGCTCAATGGAGAGCTAACAAAACTAACAAAGCTTGACAGGGAGCAAACAAAGCTCGACGGGGAGCTAATAAAAACTAGACGGAAAAGAATTCCGGCAAGACAAAACTCATCGGAGAGTTAACAAAGACGCGGCGGAGATCTGTCGGCATCTGATACCATGATAGACAAAGTATGAATGAAGAAATGAATGTGTGTTCATTAGAGTGAAACCAACCCATATAAATACAAGAAGAATGAATATATGAGTAAGTGTATACGTATAAGTATATAGTATAAGTACAAGTGATATATTACTCTAACAAATCATAAAATATGTGATTTTGATTTTTCTTTGGTGCATGCATTCTTTTCACATTTTATTTTATATTTTAAAAATGATTAGGATTTTAAAATTTTACCAGATGATGATGATGATGATGAAGTGGGAAGAGGAAGAAGATTAGTGGAAATAGTTTGAAGGAAGGGATTTATAGTTCTGTGACATATATGGTTGTATGGTCTGGCACGTTGTTGTTGTTGTTGAATTGCCTGTAGGTCATGAACTTTGGTTGAATGACAGACGTGTAAAGATGGTGATGGCATCATGCATGACATAGTGGAATGTGTCACAAATTGATCCTGCGTAACGTGAGGGTTGTTTCAAGAAAAATATTCTAGTGTTTAACATATATATATATATATATACTGAAATTACTATCATGTGCTTTTATAAAAATACATTCTGGTCCAGGCAAGCTCATGATAGCCCTCTTGTGCGGTGGCTCTTACCCGGGCGATCTTGTGCTAACACACAGGGAGAGGACCTCAAGTCTACGCCTGGGCCCTGGTTTTGTCACAATTTTGAAGGGTTAAATAGTACACTTTTAATACTAATTAACTCTGTCAACAAGTAATTGGCTGAAAATGACATTGTTATTAATTAGTGTCAGTGAAAAGGTGAGAACCATGAATAAGTGTCGGTCCTGTAACTAATAATGAAAAAAAGAAAAAATAAAATTATGCCAACGTTGAAGTTGCTGTTGGAGTGAGAGAAGCCAAGCAGCAAAAAAAAAGTGTGTAAATTGATAGCAAGAAGATGATACGGTAAAATAGTACTTGATTTTTCCCAAAGTTTAGGTGGTGAAACTTTGTGAGTAGTTTTTTTAATCTACAGGTTTAATTTGGTCATCATTTTGATCTTTTATTGATACCATTTATTATCCATATTTATATTGATAATGTATGTGTTGTTGAAAGTATTTTTTTTTTTTTAATTTGTTGATGTCTTTATGGTCTTGAATTTCTAATTATATCTAAAAAAAAATTTTGTTAACTCATTGTTGATGCAGTGAAAAATTTTCAAGTTACTTTAGGTTTTCATGGTTTTTGAATTCTGAATTATATATATATATATATATATATATATATTTGACACATAAACGACAAGCGTCCCCCATTTAAATGTAAGTCAGGGACGTGCACGTGTGGGGAGCAGAGCTCAACGCCGACCCACGTGCCCTCACCATGGGATTTGATCTCGAGTCCTCCCCGAAACGAACGCCCTATGCAAGGGACCCGATACTAATTGACCCAAATACCGTTGGTAATTAGAGATATTTTCCACAAATGTATATTTTGTTGAATTTTAACTGATGCCATTTGCTTGAGATCTCATTTTTATTAGTACGCGTGTCTCTTTTGGTTAATACTTGAAATCTTTCACTTTGATTTATTCTTCATGCCATGCTTTATTTGTAAGTTAGTTATGATAATATTCCTATCATAAAGGAGTTTTGTTAGATGTCTTCTTGTATTTAAGCTTTGCCTTTCCAATCAATAAACTATTCTATTCTCATTACTCATTATGGTATCAGAGCACTAGCAACTGCACGATACTCAGCTTCAGTGGAAGACCGTGCAATAGTAGTTTGCTTTTTGGAGGACCAACTGATTGGATTGTGACCAAGAAATTGTACATAACCCGTAGTTGAGGTGCGATCAGTGATATCACCAGCCCAGTCAGCGTCAGAGAACATTACCAAGTCTAAGGCGTCACTTTTCTTTAAACAGAGGCCATGATGTATGGTGCCTTGGAGATATCGAAGGACTCTTTTAACAGCTCGCCAGTGTAGCGCAGAGAGAGCATGCATAAATTGTGAGAGTTTATTTACCGAGTATGATATGTCTGGTCTGGTAAAACTAAGATATTGAAGTTTACCAACAACCTGTCTATACTTGGTAGCATCTGTAGGTGGATAGCCATCACAAACATGATAAATCACAGAGGAGCTCATGGGTGTCTTAGCTGGATTACAATTTTGCATATTTGCATCTTGAAGAATATCAGAAATATAACGAGCTTGAGACAAGAAAAGACAATTGGAATGTCGTAAGACTTCAATACCAAGAAAGTAATCAAGGGGACCAAGATCTTTAAGGGAAAAACGAGTAGCAAGTGATTAGATAACCTGTTGACAGTACTATTGCATCCACAGTCGCTAGCGCATCTAATGCTGAGAAAGCTTGGGCCCTTCTTCACACCACCTATGCCAATAAAAGTCACATACCTATGTGAAAATCCAGTTTTTCATAGTCGCATGAAACACATAGCTGTTGATTTCCATTATGTTCGCGACCAAGTCCATCGTAAGCTTCTTACTGTTGCTCACATCCATGCTGCTGATCAACTTGCAGACTCACTTACTAAAGCTTTGTCCAAAAATGCTTTTGATCGCCATCTTCACAAGTTAGTCGTCCCACTACGCCTCACTTGAGGGGGGCGTATTAGTACACGTGTCTCTTTTGGTTAATACTTGAAATCTTTCACTTTGATTTATTCTTCATGCCATGCTTTATTTGTAAGTTAGTTATGATAATATTCCTATCATAAAGGAGTCTTGTTAGATGTCTTCTTGTATTTAAGCTTTGCCTTTCCAATCAATAAACTATTCTATTCTCATTACTCTTTAATTTTAGTATACAAAAGAGAGGAAGTTTGCCTTAATTGGAAGTTATTGAAAGTCACAGAGATAGTCACATGCAGTAGAAATTGTTCAAAAGCTTGTAAAAGTTCTGGAAGTCACATGGGTCATGTAGATGATGATTATAAAATTTTTGGGCCTCTTGTAGAGGTTGTGTTACTCACATGTTAAATCCCTGATTTTCACATTGGTGTAATACTTGTACGCAAAAAAAAAAAGTGCTACAACAGTAATTTAGTTGTCTTTTGCTTCCGCATACCCAAACAAAGTATAACAAGTAAGTCTTATTTATTTTATTTTTTTACATAATAATTATTAGATATTGATGAGAGATCATATATATTGCTTTTATGTAAATATATAAATCTTACCAACGGCCTCTTAGCCAATTACTACCAAGTTCTTTTGTGTAGGGTATTCATTTCAAGAAGAACCCAAAATCAATCCTTAAAGCTCACGTAAAAGGAGGATATAGATATATTGAGCTTGCGATTGCACTTCACGTCCGTGCACGTCTTTAACTTTCCTTAAAGGGGGACGCTTATCGCCTAATTATTATATATATATATATAATTGAAATCAATTTTCAAATGTGTAGTTTAATCGTTCACTTATTGTTTGGATTAATTCAGTTCTGGTCACCAAGAAAAATCAAAATTGGAAGATGATATCCCTCTCATCAAGCAAACTCTCAGTTTCATTGGGTCCTAGGCCTCTACTGAAGAGGGGCCCCATGCTGAAGATCAACACCCTAGCACTCATGTCGATAATCAAGATCATGGGGCTTCTTGAAGTGGAGTTAATTCTCAGTCTTCTATCCAATTTTTGTGTGGTTTTGAGTCGTTCATCCATATCTGGTAAATGTTTTTATTTGGATTGTGTTTTGCTTTTACTAGTCTTTGTTAGTTTTTTCTCTTCCATTTTTGTAGTCCATATTGCTATTTCTTCTTTAATATATTATGATTTATCTATTTTTTATTTACACAAAAAGTGCAGTTTAAGCACAATGCAACATTAACTGCTTATCAACAGACAAACACAATCCTTCAAAGAATTGAAATACAAACCCTAGTGCCATAAAGAGATTATGGTTTTTTTTTTGTTTATATGTCTTTGGATGCATGAGGATTTTTTTTGAAAAGCAACAAAGGATTTCATTCAAGAAACTTCAGAAGATAAAACATCAAACAAGAAAGAAGGGGGGTGATACCACTCCTTGCGAAAAAAAAGAAGAGGATACAACATGGGCAAGTTGATGAGCGGCCATGTTTACTGATCGTCTGACGTGTTGAAGCTGGATATCAAAGAATGATGCGAGGAGGTGATGACAATCACCGAGGACGAATGAGTGAGATGAGCTTGCCTCCAGGGGAGGCAAGGACATTAAGATTGGAAATTGTTAGTTCCGCCGATGTGGTTTGTGATTTAGAAAATGCTCACACATTCATAGAAAGCTCACACAAACCAAACAATAAGGAGATACACAAGATTGGTAACCCAGTTCGGCGTCCACTTGCCTACATCTGTGGGGGCCAAGCCCGGAGATAAACAATCCACTAAAAGAGATGAAAATAAATTAGCACAAACACTTGTCACTCATTCTCCCAACAATAAAGATCACTACCCTCTCTAGATTGTCTAGTGCTCACACACACTCCTCCAGAAGAGACACTCCAATTTTAGAGCAAGGTAGCTTATATAGACACCTCAACGTCCCAAATATATCACATACCTCTTTTAGAATCTTTGCAGCTACTAATTTAAAAACCTTCCAAAATTAGCTATTGCAACTCCTGTTGTAACATGAGTTGCAACATGGCCTTGACTGCTGACTTAATTGAGTTCTGGTTATGTTGCAAATAATCTCAAGACCTATCAACCTCCGGGTCATTCTTAGTCCAAGTTGGTGCAGCCCGATCTCCTGATCTCGACTACCGACAACTAGCCTACATCTTTAGTTACTCACCACACAGTCCCCTCTCAAGGGGCCCACGTCCTTGTGCATCTTCATGAAACTTACCAAATTTGATCTTCAATTCACCTAAGTTTGGCATTCAAATCTTCCCAAGAAAGATCTTCAATCAATCATCTTAATCATGCTAACAATATGCATGTCTTCAAATCTTGCCCTTAATAGTCTTCCATCATCCTCATTAACGTTTCTTCAAATCATACCATCAATAGTCTTCAATCATACCATTGATATGTATTTATTCAATTAGGCTCTATGCATATTTAGTCTTCAATCAAATCACCTAAATATGGTCTTGATATGATCTCGTTTTCAAGTTGTAATACATTGCCAAAAATAGCTTCTCCAAGATCTTCAAGATATTTGCCTCAAAGTCAAGACTCCTTGCCATGTCACCATGTTTTGCCATGTCACAAAGATTGCCACATCATCTTGACTAGGTGTCAAATCATGCCAATAATAGTGCAGTTGCACTAACAAAAATCACTTCCAATGAGTCAGATTCAAGAATCACCCCATCAATGTTGTGTTGGAGCATCCAAAGGAGTGATTCTCTGCATGCTAAAGCTTCGGCCAATGTGGGGTCAATTGTCACACTAAGAGAACCATGAATAGCTTGCTGAAAAACTCCTTGAGCATCTCTAATAACATGAGGATGTAGATTTGCATGTATGAAACTTGTATTAAATATGATTGAGACATGATATTTAAAATTAATGAAATTCTAGAGAAGTTTGGTTTAGGCGGGACACCGAAGTATGTTCACCTTTTTAAGGTGAGCAATGTGCATTAGTTGTCTTTGGTGGATTGAAGCGGGGCCTACTTAAAGTCACCGGTTACATCATGCTTGATTAGGGTTAACGCCTCTCTCTCTCTCTCTCTCTCTATATATATATATATATATAAGCAAGAGACAAATACCCCCAATTTAAAGAAAAAATTATGTATGCACACTGACATGGAGCATCTTCATCAAACATTTATGTCTTCATTTTAAATGAGTTTTGGAATTCAATTTTAATTCCTCTTTAAAATAATCACTCTATTTACATGATTTGGTGTTAATAGGCCAAAAGACTATTAGTACTATTATATATTTTTTTAATTAAGTACTTTCTTATAAAGTAAATAAATTATTGATCAACTAAACCCATATTGTGAGAGAATTGATCCTGCAATCTCTAATTTGACAAGAGAAAAAAATTACCATTTTTCTAATTCGTAGGTGGTCAATCGAAAAACTTGGGACCTGAATATTCTTAATTTTATAAACATTTTATTTTTTTTAAAATAAATATATTTAAATATGCATTATTATTTAAAAAAATAAAATTTTAATCTTCAAATATTTAATTTTTATTAATATTAATTAAGTCAAATTCGCCTAACTTAAACAAAAATTTTGTCTGCCATGTTAATTTAAAACAAAAATTGTGTGATATAAAGAAGATAATTTAGTTTTGTCTTTTATACCATAAATAAATTAACTAGTGGATATACTAGAGATTAATACTCCCTCCGTTCCTAAATACATGTCGTTTTAGAGAAAAAAAATTTATTCCAAAATAGTTGTTGTTTTAAATATCAAGGCAATATTTATTCATATTTTTCCAATTTTTACCCATATTCAATTTTCTAAGTTATATATATGAAGAGAGTAATATTTATAGTCCCAAGAAAAATACATGGTTTCAAGAGAGGGATAGCTTTGTAATTTGATTGGTTTTTATGTTAAAATTTAGATAATTTAATATTATCCTTAATTTTTGTACAACATCCTTAAATGAGATGTATTTAGGAACGGAGGGAGTAATAGTTTAGTGATAATTCACCATAATATACATAAGGGAATAAGGATTCGATACTCTTGTAGTACAGATAAATAGTACTGTTTATGCACTATCCATTTTTGGGCGCAAGACTATAAAGCATTGTTCATTCACCGTAAATTGTGTCTTAGTGTGAGTAATTGTGAAGAGGCTGTAATTTCCACTCCAAGATTGCATAACATCGGATTTACTATTGTGGGGTTATAATTCTTAATATATCATCTTAGAAGCATGCGACAGACTTTTATTACCCCTATGTTGGGTCACCTCAGACGGTTATAAATTATTAACAGATCGTTAAACCACTGTAATTAGTGTATCTTTTTACCTGCTTGTCTCTTTGACCACAAATGTTGCTTGTAAAAAAATAAAAATAATGTGGATTTATGTGAAAAAATATATTATTATATACATTCTATTAATTTTAGTTAATAGTTTCTCAAAGCTTCTCCGAGCGCCATTTGCTCAATGGAGATTGGTCTGTTTTGTTTTTTTTGTTTTTTTAATTTATAGGATGTATTACATTGAAAGAAAAATGGTGTTCGGAAATATTTTGGTTTTTTTTTTTAAATTTATATGGTGTTCCAACTGATGGCCCACGCGCGCTCGATGTTTCTGTTCTTTATGATGTGCCATGTATTTTCTTATGGGATTGTGTTTGGAATAAAATGACCCCAAATTTGGGGTCCACATGAATATAAATTTTTTAATCAACTTTTTAGTATTTTTATAATTATTTTAGTTAAAATTATAAAGTTAAACATGAATGTAATTATAAGTAGTCATTATATACCTACAATATTAATTTGTGTGCAATTAATTAAAAAATTAAATCATAAATTAAAAAATTTTAGTTGTAAATTTTTTTAATTTATTTTTTTATTAAATTATTAAATTTTAATAAATATTTAACTAAATTATTGTTAAAAATGATTAATTTCAAATATTTTTTTATAATAATAATATATAAAAAAGATTTGGAAGGAATATTTTGTGAATATGTTTTTTTGGGGTAAAATTTAAAGTCTACGGATGGAGATAATTTATTATATGAGAACCAAATTTTGGAATTTCCAGGGGTAGAATTTATATTGATGGATGGACTACTTTTAGAAATATATTGTTTTCAGAAATTTAATACTCCTATTTTATAACATTGATAATAGTGTAGATTTGGCTAACTTGACATTTTAATTAATTTTATATATCACATTTAAAATCAGTAAATATTTTATAAAATAAATAAATAAATATGCATTTAAAAATTATTTTCAAAACTAACCAATTGTTTAGGAACATATTTAATGAGTTAGAGAATAAACACTATAGTCTTTCTGTTCAGAGCCTCGCACTTAAATTAAAAAAAAAAAAATTCTTTCAACGTTTGATTATAAGGATTTAAACAACATGATAAACTTCCTTTATGTTTTTCCCTCCCTTTTTCTAATTATTAAATCTTAGTCAAAGTGAGTTAGTATATCATGGTCATGCATGGTAAGACATTATTATTCCATTTTAATTTTTAGTGTTTAGAGTCAATGAAACAAACTATTTTCAAGTATTCTACAGATGAGAAGTTCACATATGATAGATTGGATATCCTTATCAATTAGGGCAATGGTTTACTCAATATATGGTCCTTAAGAGTAGACCTTAAGTTTGAAGTAGACCCATTAACACATGAGATGAAACACCGCAACCAAATTTAATTGGGATTTCATGCTTTAATTTCCTATGTATCTTTCAGTTTTCATTTGTTGACAAAGCCCATTGCAACTTATAAATAGATATGATTTTTTTTTTATTTTTAGGTTCCAATTTGTTTTATTAATTGAAAGGTGATACACTACACTCGACTCTAGTTGTTTTCTATCATGCATATTTTTATTAAAATTTATGTTATTTTTTCACTCTAATATTAATAGAAATTAAAGAGCTTAATATTTCGCTACTCAATGTCTCAAAAAAGCATATGCACAATATAGTCTATTCCACAAAAGCAAGAAATGGTTCTTCCACTTCATGATTTTAGACTTCCGTCCAATTTTGATATATAAAAAAAAATCTTCAATCTAATTTAGATTTTAAGATAAAACTATAAAAGAAAATAAATGCAAACCAATAATTTAAAAATAATCCCATTTAATTTAATTAATACATTATGATTAATTAATCCACCTTTCTGCAATATATAAAAATATAAACAAATATTAATCTTCTAGATTAGGTTAATACTTTAAGGTGCATTATAAAGGAATAAGAGGTAGAGGAGCTATCATTGGTCCACCATGAAATCCACTTAACACCAACCAAAGCATGCTTATGCTTTCTAAATCTCCAACCATATAAATACAATAAGCAAAACAACAAGCTCATCAATAAAAAACACTCCCACACACTTGATCAATCAATAATGCCAACCCCAAACACAACAACAAATGTTCTTGAGAGAAGCCCAAGTCTAAAAGACATGGACAAAAGACTTCAAGAGAAAAGCTCTTTATCCAAACACCTTCAAAGAGTGTACCCTTTGAGCATGCACAAGAGCAACTCAAGCCTAAGTCTTTCATCTCTTTCTCTATCTCAAAACTCAAATGATTCATCATTCAATAGTTCTATCTCTAGTTGGGATCATAAGATGGCAATGCCTTTTCATGGCATGTTTAAGTCATGGGAGAGAAGAGATGTGTCCATTGAAGAAGCCATTAAGAAGTGGAGGTTGAGGTGTAGAGAGTTTGGTCTGTTTGGGAAGAAAAATCAAAGTAATGTTGATGATGATGAAGTGGAGAGTGGGGAGTTGGATTCCTTGGATGTTGGTGAATTGAAGAGGTGCAAATGGATCACTAAATCTAGTGGTATGTTTTTCCGCATTTGGTTAATTTAGTAAATATAGATATGAATATGTAAATATTGACAAATATGACTAATTGGGCAGTATCATTATTTTTTTTCATGAAGATCAAGTTTATGTTTCTTTTCATGATGAGTCTTGGGGTGTTCCCGTCTTCAATGATTGGTGAGTTGTTCTTTCATATGTAAATTGCTTTGAAGAGATATTTTATCAATGGGTACAAAGTTTCATAAAATAATTTATTTTATATGTATATAATTTGAGTATTTAAACTCGCACAATTATAAAAGTAAATTTGAGTAGAAGTATAATTTAGAATTTGCATGCAAAGCAAATTGTGATTCTAATTTATATTTTGGTAAATATAATATTCTAATTAAATTAAATTCCCTGCTTCATGCAGCCGACTCTTTTGAGTTGCATAAGCAGATATCGGGGATGCTCATAATTTCTAACTGGACAGAGATCCTCACAGTAAGAGATGCAATACAGAGTTTATATTCTTCTAGCACATTTTTCCTCTCTAACAAATACTAAATAACCAGACTAATTAAAAATCAAATTCTTATCTTAAAATAAATCAATAAAAATTATTTGATACAAATAATATTATTTTATATTAAGATTCTCATATAAATTATTCTTTTCTTTCTATTT
>NW_024087455.1:0-4467 GCF_009730915.1 Dioscorea cayenensis subsp. rotundata | reverse complement strand
AGTTACGTATTGCTGGGGGGTCTAGTGTGTCATCATCCTACAACAAACAATAAAATCAAGTAAAACACATAAGAAAAGCATAAATGACACTCCCTAGATGAAATGGTGGAGGAGGAGGTAGAATATATGCCGACGACGCTTCCCCGCCAAAGGAATGCCGAATGACGCCTCCTCTAGCCGCGGGTCTCCTTCCTTCAAATCGTGGTAGATCTCCCTTCAATGATGTTGCCTTCTTGCCTTGAGAGCCTTGGACCTTGGGCTTGAATGATCTTCTAGCTTCCTTGCCCTTTTTCTCCTTCCCAAGGTCGCCCAAAACCTCCCAAGTGCTCTCTCAAAGTCGGCCCAGAAAAAGCCTTTCCAAAAATTCCAAATTTGAAAAGTCCTCCTTTCTCACCTCCTAAAGTTGAGTATTTATACCCCCGAAGAGCTACTGGGTCGTATGGGGTCATATGGCACCCAAAAAACCTTGATTCGCGATCCATACGGGGTGCATATCGGCTATAATCGGGTAGTATGGAAATCTGGGCGTACACTCCAAAACAATCCAGCTAGCATGCAGTGCATACTGCCCCCCATACTTGGTAGTATGAAATTCTGCTTTTCTTCTTTTTGCCCAAATGATATCTTCTTGTTCTCCATGGCTTCCTTATGCCCTACAAAGCAAATAGAAGACGATTAAGCATAAAAGCGGGCATCAAACCTCACAAAAATACATGCAAAGTGAATACTGATAAATATATGAAAAACACCCTACATTTAGACACTTATCAAATATCCCCACACTTAAAGCGTTGCATGTCCCCAAGCAAACAACTCATGAAAAACAAAGAGACTGAGAAGTGGCTAAATGCATTACCTCGGCATCAAGAAAAAATATAAGACTCCAAAAGCAATGGACAATGATACATAGATGTTGAGTCATAGTCAATAAGCATAATAAAAATATCCCTGCTCTCACCCCTTATATGTACGTGCGCGCTGTAAGTGAATCTTATATCTCATATGCCCCTCGATCCGGTCTAGCCTAAGGACATCAATCAGTATAGCTCTAGATGCTACTCACTCCACTTACAAAGAATACTAAGTCTTAAACTACTAAGTGCTACTTCAATGGCCAAATAAGATCCTTCTAATTCTATACCTTGAAACTAAGTCCACTTTCTACTCAAAACCTTTGGTAGGTACTCAAAAAGATCACTAGGTTTTATTTTTATTTCATCATTCATTTAATTTTTTTTTTTTTGAATCCGACTAACGTAGACTGCAAGAAAATCATTTTGAAATCTTTTTGGAGGGTGCACATGCTGGTTAGGCACAAGAGCCACCCAACTACTCAATTACAGTCTACATAGATGCATTCATGCTTCAGAAGTAGAGGAATACTGACATAGACTCTTTTTTTTTTCATTCATTTCATTTTTCTCAATTTTTTTTTCACATTCACCCTAGATCACATCTTCAGAGTACACTACTTGCCACAAAATTAGGATTAGCTCAACAAGACTTAGAAGTTCTTAAGAGTCCATTTTAGGAAAGAACTTAGTGTTCTAAGGCCAAGTACTCAAAGTAGTGTGTGACGTCGCGCCGGCGCCGCTGGGGCCGTCCTAGCGACGGCGGCATCCCGGCCCGGCGCCCCCGCCCCATCATTTGGCATCACATTAAAACCCCCCGGGCCAAGTTTCACAGATTTTGGATGACCTTAGCCAATGTTCGATCGGGGGAGTATGCGCCAGCGTCGGGGACGACCGGGTCGGTCGACTTTGGAATCTCGCCAGCGGGACCATCGCGGATGGATTTGTCATCATAAAAACCCCAAGGGCGAAGTTTCATCAAAAACGCAAGAGTGGATCGGGAGATGACACGGAGCCGCCGCCCGCTCCGTCGGGACGTCGTCGGCCGGCGCCCGTCCGACGGCGGCATCCCGGCCCGGCGCCCCCGCCCCACCGTTCGCGATCACATGAAAACCCCCTGGGCCAAGTTTCACGGATTTTGGATGACCGTAGCCAATGTTCGATCGGGGGAGTATGCGTCGGCGTCGGGACGGCCGGTCGATCGACTTTGGAATCTCGCCACGGGACCATCGCGGATGGATTTGTGATCATAAGGAACCCCCTAGGGGGAAGTTTCATAAAAAACGCACGAGTGGATCGGGAGATGGCATCGTGAGCGCCGCCCGTCCCGCTCGTGTGACGCCGCGTCGGCGCTGGGCCGGGCCCGTCGGGCGACGGCGGCAATCCCGCCCGCCGCCCCCGCCCCATCGTTTGGCATCACATCAAAACCCCCCGGGCCAAGTTTCACGGATTTTGGATGACCTTAGCCAATGTTCGATCGGGGAGTATGCGTTGGCGTCAGGGACGGCCGGTCGGGTCGACTTTGGAATCTCGCCATGACCATCGCGGATGGATTTGTCATCATAAAAACCCCAAGGGCGAAGTTTCATCAAAAACGCATCGAGTCGATCGGGAGATGACACGGAGCGCCGCCTCGTCCGTCGTGTGACGTCGCGCCTGCGCCGCGCGGGCCGTCCATGGCCGTCCGGGCGATGGCGGCATCCCGGCCCGGCGCCCCCTCCCCATCGTTTGGTATCACATGAAAACCCCCCGGGCGAAGTTTCACCGATTTTGGATGATCGTAGCCAACGTTTGATCGGGGGAGTATGCGTCGGCGTCGGGACGGCCGGTCGGTTGACTTTGGAATCTCGCCACAGGACCATCGCGGATGGATTTGTCATCATAAAAAACCCCAAGGGGTGAAGTTTCATCAAAAACGCACGAGTGGATCGGGAGATGACACGGAGCGCGCCGTTCCCATCGTGGACGCGTTAGCGGCGCGGCCCGGAGCGCCCGGCGACAGCGCATCCGGCCAGCGCCGCCCTACGCTTAGGCATTACATGAAAAACCCCGGGCGAAGTTTCACGGATTTTTGATTACCGTAGCTAATGTTCGGTCGGGGAGTATGCGCGTCGGCCGGGCGGCTACAGAGGTCGACTTTGGAATCTCGCCGCGGGACCATCGCGGATGGATTTGTCATCATAGCCCAGAAAACTTGCCCCGCCGTGCCTAATGGCCCAGAAAACTTGCCCCATCGCGCCTAATGGTCCAGAAAACTTGCCCCGCCGTGCCAAATGGCCCAGAAAACTTGCACTGCCGCCTAATGGCCCGAAAACTTGCCCCGCCGCCCTAATGGCCCGTAAAAACTTGCCCCTGCTGCGTCTAATGGCAAAGAAAAACTTCTTGCGCACGCCTAATGGCCAAGAAAACTTGCCCCAGCGCGCCAAATGGCCCAGAAAACTTGCGCCGGCGCGCCTAATGGCCCGAAAACTCTGTACGGCGCACCTAATGGCCCTAAAACTTATGCTGGCGCCTAATGGCCCGTAAAAACTTGCCCCGTGCCGCCTAATGGCTAGAAAAACTTGCCCGCGTGCCCTAATGGCCCGTAAAAACTTGCCCCGCCTATACCTAATGGCTCGGAAAAACTTGCCCTCACGAGCCTAATGGCCCAGAAAACTTGCCCCGGCGTGCCAAATGGCCCAGAAAACAAGCTCCGGCGTGCCTAATGGCCAAGAAAACTTGCCCCGGCGCGCCTAATGGTCCAGAAAACTTGCCCCGGCGTGCCTAATGGAAAACTTGGCCCGGCGCGCCTAATGGCCCAGAAAACTTGCCCCGGCGCGCCTAATGGCCCAGAAAACTTCACCGACGCGCCTAATGGCCCAGAAAACTTGCCCCGCCGAGCCTAATGGCCCAGAAAACTTGCCCCGGGGTGCCTAATGGCCCAGAAAACTTGCCCCGGCGCGCCTAATGGTATAGAAACTTGCCAGCCCGCCCTAATGGCTCGAAAAACTTGCCCTACCGCGCTAATGGCCCGAAAAACTTGCCCCCTAGCGCAAATGGTATAAAAACTTGCCCGGCACTTAATGGCCCGAAAAACTTGCCCCTGCCGTGCCTAATAGCCCGTAAAACTTACCTCACTGCCTAATGTCCCAGAAAACTTGCTCCGGCGCCGGGATGGCCGATCGGTCGACTTTGGAATCTCGCTGCGGGACCATCGCGGATGGATTTTTCATCATAAAAACCCCAAGGGACGAAGTTTCATCAAAAACGCACGAGTGGATCCTGAGATGACACGCGAGCGCGCCTGCCTCGTCGGGACGCCGCGCCGGCGCCGCCGGGAGCCATCCGGGGACGGGCGGCATCCCGTCCCCGCGCCCCGCCCCATCGCTTTTGGCATCACATGAAAAACTCCCGGGCGAAGTTACACGGATTTTAGATGACCGTAGCCAATGTTCGGACGGGGGAGTATGCGTCGGCGTCGGGACGGCAGGTCGGTCGACTTTGGAATCTCGCCACGGGACCATCGCGGATGGATTTGTGATCATAAGGAACCCCGTGGGGAAGTTTCATCAAAAACGCACGAGTGGATCGGGAGATGGCACGTAGCGCGCCCGTCTTGATGAGTGTTCAGAAGTGC
>NW_024087454.1:0-5152 GCF_009730915.1 Dioscorea cayenensis subsp. rotundata | reverse complement strand
GGGCATCGGCCCGGCCCGACCAGTGGCAGGTGTGCCCGCGAGGCTGGTGACCCCCATGCGGTGGGCCGTGCCGGCCGGCATGATTACAGAGTCGGGGCCGGGCGGCCCGAGCTGTCTGGTCTCGAGCCGCTGCCGTGCCGGGCGTGCAGGCATTGGGCCGCCCATCTTGCAACTCTAGCTTGGATTATTTTTCATTTAATTCAAGTTAATGCCGTGGTAGTTAATTCAAGTTAATGCATGAACCCCAATTATTGTGGATTTTTTTATTTCACCACAGAAAAGTAAAGCAGGCAAAACCCATGTCTAATTTTTTGGAGTTTAATAACATTAATAATAATAGTAATAATTACTAGATACTAGCATGTATATCAAACCCATCTCTGCTACCAATGGCGGAAAAGGGGTTGTGACTCGAAGGACTATGAACATGTTTTGAACTTCAGCTTAAAAAAATTCTAAAATATAATATTTTGTTTAACGACCATCCAATTTTAGAATAAATAAATAAATAATAAAAGGGCGAGAGTTATACATATAATCAGAAAATTTTCCTAATGCTATATTTGGATTGAGGGTCGGCGAGGAAAAGTAAAGTAAAACGAGAGTTTTGGAGGGTCAGAATGGGTCATTCCCTCGTTTGAATAGATATTTTTAATTTAATGAAGGCAAAGTAAAGGTTAACTCTGACCATCTAAAACCTTCCGAAACCCCACTTATTCTGGCCCCCTTGATTTGGGATATCGGAGGAGGGATAACCTCCTAAAAATTTTAAAATATTTTAAAAGACCTTAATACCCTTAATTTTTTTAATTAATTACATAACACCACTTTATAAGTTTCTTCTTTCATTTTTTTCAATCTAATTTTATTTTAATCAAGTATTCATATGACACCCATCACATATTCTTGTTTTTATGTATTTATTTTGTTTGTTTATTTGTTTGTTTATGTTGTGTTTTTTATTTGTCAATTCATCCTTGTAAGAATCTATCTCAATAGAATTTTTTGCTATTAAAATTTTATCTAATTCAACATGATTATTATGCTATGAATTAAAATATTAGAATATGTTTACTAATAATATTATAAAATGATCTTGTGATGATCTAATAGAATTGTACAATGAATTGATCTTTAAATAATGTATAATATATAAAGGAAAAATAAATGGCTGTATTTGAGAAGAGGCAAAATTAAAGTATAAAAATCAAAATCAAAACAATAATGATAATTATAATTATTTTAATATTTATTAAAAAAAATCTACTTAAAGTATAAATTTATTTGAGATATTTATAATGCATGTGTTTAAATAAAAATAAGTAATTTTTTATTTACTAATAAGGTATAATTGGAAAATCATATTATTATATGTCATTTCCTTTCCTTTCCCTTCCTTAACCAAACAAGGTTTATCAGAAAACCATCATTTTTCTTTCTCTCCATAAATTTGTCTATTCAAACAAGAGTTGAACCCTTTTTTTTTCCTTTCTCTTACTTTCCCTTCCCTTCCCTCCCTTTCCCTCCCCTTACTTTCCCTTTAACTTTTGAATCCAAATACTATGTAAGAGACCGAATAAAAAGTCAAAAGAGCAAGATTTTATAAATAATTTTTTAAAATATATTTTTGATATTTTATAGACTAATTTATAAAAATTAAGGGATCAAATAATAAATTTTTACAAAAAATTATGCTAAAAGTATAATTTTTTTATACTATATAAAGTAATTTGTCAAAAAACCAAGAATTATATTTTAGGAAAAAAGATTTTCACACTATATAAATTAATTTATAAAATATCACCAAATTAAATAATAAATTTGTAAATATTTTTTGAAAAATATTATTCTTTTAGACTATACATGATTAATTTGTATATTAAAAATAAAAATAAAAACCAATAGAGGGGTTTTTAAACCAATAAATTAGGATTAAGTGAAATGGTGACACCACGTGAGGATTTTTATCCCTTCAAATCATAAGTTATCACTTCAGAATTCTTATCTCTCTTTTTTTAACAAAAAAATTTAATTTTTTTATTATCTAAACCTATAAACGCTAAACCGAAAACCCATTACTTGAAACCTAGTAATAATGACGCAAACGGGGTGGTTTTGCGGTTTTACTATTTAGGGTTTCGACTTATGATTTAGGATTGAGGATTTTAGGATTTAGGGATTTAAATTTAAGATTTAAGGGTTTAGATTTTTAAAAATTTTGGCTATAGTTTTATAGTATTTGGGTTTTATATGTTTAGGGGTTTTAAGTAGAGGTTTTTATAATTTTTAAAAATTTAGAGATTTATACGGTTTTGAATTTAAAGTTTAAAAATAATATGGATGATGAGCGTGAATGCCAACTTGGCATCTACGCTCATTTACCTCGTTTTAGTATGATGTGGTGATTTATAATTAGAAGGGGATATAATCTCGATGTAGTGTCACCGCTTTTCATATAATCCTTCCTCTTAGCTAATAAGACTAGTCTGCCTTTTGTTGACAACTAGACAAAAGGGGTGTGTTTGTTTTCTGGAAGATTTGGTTTTCAGATGTATATACAAATCCTTTGACTTAAGAAATCTATTGTTTGTTTCATTGAATATGCTTTTTAAAGGGATTTCAAAATCCCATGGATGATGGATTATGTTTTACGTGACAAAATGGTTGTAAACAAAAATTCTAAAACCGAAAATCCTCACGGAGGGATTCACGTTGGCTGGACGCAAAGGTGAGATGATGCAAAGGTCTCTTGTGTTTTTCTCTTTCCCAAAGTCGACCTTCCAATTTCATAGGTTCTTTTCTTGGCGTTAGCAACGACCAAATGTGAGAGTAGATTACAGGTATCGTGATTTCTATTTCCCAAATCTGCTCCCAATTTCGGGTGTTCTTCTTAGAGCAATAGATCAGCAACCGAGAGGGTCGATGAATGATCTTATGAAATCTTATCTTTTCCCGAGATCCAATCGAGTAGAAAACTGCGGTTTGCTTCCCAACCGAGAGAGCTTTGTTTTCCGTGAGTGATCACTACAAGGTTTTTCCTCTTCTCCCATCTGGGTCTCTCCTGTCTTTCCTTATTTTCCCTCAGTCATCAATTTTGGTAATATTTTTCTGTAGCTTTCTTTTATTCTATTAATATTCTCTTTAAATCGTAATTATATTCCATTCAGCCTTTCGCAATTAAGCGGAACATGTGGTAGATGATCTTCTAAATCTCAGATAGTACTTTAACATCATTCTTTTGTTAATAAACACATATTATTTTGAGAGATGGTTTTGGCTTTTGAACTTCTAAAGCATCTATTCACGATTTGTCTCACGAAATTTGCACTTTTTAGTGTGATCGAGATAAAATTACAATCCGTAAGTATTATTGATGCGTAATATGAAAAGTATATTTCAATTAGGAATTTTGAGAGGAACATGTTAGTTTGAATTCTAGTCTGAATTAACTTCGTGATGATGTTAATCCAACCTGAATTCCGCGACTGTACCCAGATAAAGTAGTCCATGACTTTGTCTAATAATTGAATCCCTAAGTTAACTCTAATTCGTACTTTGGATAATGAGTCTGCTAGGGGTTTTGAGGGAGTTAATCCTTTTGATGGTGAGGATCATATATGGGACAACACCAGGGGTTCCTAGTTTATCGTTCTTAGAGTGCTACCTAGCCTCACTGGGTGGAGAGGGACGGGGATAGGGATTGGAAAGAGTCCTTCGTTACTCAAGCCGCGGACTTAAAGACTCTAGCTCATCTTTCAACAAATTTGCCTGGGTGGTCGAAGTAAGTGATCCCGCTTCGCTTGTATGATATATGACATAGATGTCGAGTACAGAGTTTGGTGAAATCTAACGGAATAGTCAAGGCGATAGTGGAAAAATTGCAAGAATAATGTAAGTAATGAAAATCTAATTGTTGCCGGACGAGTTGAGATGAGCTATATGAATTGCAGCCATACTTTCAAGATAGATCAAATCATATGATCAAGTTCATGATGATGAAGCGGAATCTTTTATCCAATCAGTGCATTAGTATATATATATATATATACTATATTTACCGATATGTGTAGATTCTATTTGAGTCATCTATATAAAGTTTCGACTGCTAACTGACTATCATATTTGCTATTTACACCCAGTAATAAACTCTAATTTAAGTATGTTTAAATTTTTAGAATCTTAAGGAACAAATGTCAAGACGGTGGAAAGTTGTGATGGGATTATTGACAAATCATGATAACTTGGTTCTGTGAGAATGGTTCCTGTATGAGTCATTTGAATCATCTGTTTTCTGCTCAATTTCTTTTACTTTCCTTCCTCTAGGTATATATTGTGGAGTCATACTCTTGAGTTGTTGCCTTTCTCATATTACAATTTGTGTTGTCAATATTGTTTGGCCATTAGACACTATCTACCTTTTGAATAATCATTTTGTCTCTTTTTGGATGACTGGGTATTCGTATCAAGTGATTAGGTAATGGCCTTGCATAGACCAGCATCTAAATATCTTCATTATCTGTATTCTATGATGACCATAAATGTGTTGACTTATCTATAGTTAACAAATCATTTAAGCTGCACTTTGAATTTCTGAGATGTTAGAAAAAAAATTAGGGAGGCTTTGTTTTAAAGTTTTGTGGTTTCCTGTCATTTTCTGCTTCAAATGTTTCATGTTGCCAGATTTACTTAGTTGTTGTTTAATGCATCTTTCTTTGGGATTGCTTTAGTTTTGAATTATTGATTAGCCATTTATATATGTGTATATAGTGTTGTTGTTGTGGTTATATATATATTACTATGGCTTAACATCACTAACCTACATATTCATGTTTACATGCATATAATGTTTATTTTCATGTTTACATTAGTATATGTATATAAGTGGTATGATATGACAAGTTAAACTTTCTAACACAAATAGGATTATTGTATTAATGAAATTTTCTAATGATCATTATTACAGTCTTTACTTTTATATTTCAATTTTTTTTCCATTTAAAGATTATCATGTATGTATATATATATTTATTTTTATAATATATAAAGTTTACTTATTTTATTTCAAATATTATAATAGATGGATCCATTTAAGAAGAGATGATGATATACTTTTATACAAATAACAGTTTAGCGGTGGCCTATACTATTCCAT
>NW_024087453.1:0-13211 GCF_009730915.1 Dioscorea cayenensis subsp. rotundata | reverse complement strand
GACAATCTTGCTAGTATTGCACAGTTAGAACATGTGAGTGTGCGACTACCTTTGTGCCCTCAGTGCATATTCACTTGAGCACAATAGGGGTTGGCACATACTGCATGTCTTTGAGCACAACTTGTGTCTTCATGTTTGCTCACTCCAAGATTCCATCAACAAAGTGCAAACACAATCTACTTTGGCTTCTTTCTTCCATACTTGTCTCCAAAGCCCCACATGCACAAAAGAACACAAATACACTTGTATTAGCGATGGAATATGAGAAAAAGTAATGCTAATCATAAGAAAAAGAATGCTCGATACTACTAATAGACAAGCACTTATCAAACTCCCCCACACTTAAGCTTTTTGCTTTTTCCTCATGCAAAAATAAAAAACATTAGATGCATAGAAGGGGAATATTGAAAGTTCTTGGCCTTAGGTTCACTAAGCATGCATGGGAAAAGCATTCTACAAGTAAGGGAATTTCAACACTATATACGAAAAAATGAATGCTCTAGCTAAAAACTCGAATAAAAAAGGACAACAAACCCAAAATTGTGTAAATATGTGTAGAGTCACTCAAGTCAACCTAAGATATACTTCTTAAAGTTATAAGCATAAAGGACTTATTTATATACAAAACAAAGCAAAGAGACGGTAGTAGCTTCACACATCCTCTAAGGTAGCCCTTTTCCAAAGTGCCCCTAAAGGTGTCTTCGTACTTTCAAAGTGGTAGCTCTTTCTACCGGGGGTAATAGCTTTCACTCATCCTATGAGAGATAGCTCTTTCTCTCATTAGGGCATAACTAGTATCCGACTTATGAGAGTAGCTTTATACTTCATAGGTGCTAGCTCTTTCCACACTAAATGCAACCAAAACAAACATTTTTCTCGTCTTTTTTCCTTTTTAAGCAAAACAAAAATTAACACAAAAACAAAACTAACTAATCCCTTAAACATGGAACTTGAGTTTTCACAAGATTTAATGAGCGAGTACCGCAACAAGTGTCTATTGGATAAAAATTCTTAGAAATTCAAGTAAAAACTAGACCATGAGAACATTCAATGTTAAAAATTCTCCTAAACTTAAATTCAACAATTGTAACTAAGGTAAACTGCCATTGGATATGTGAGCATGTAATTTCAATCAAAACTTGTGTAATATACATGTATAATGTGAACTCTCCCCTCAACCCCCAAACACTTAAGATGTACATTGTCCTCAATGCACGCATGGAAGCACAATAAAAAGTATAACATTCAAGATCATATGTGAAGGTAGGCAATTGAAACAATACTCCCCTGAACTCCTAATGGTACATTTGATGGATGACACATCTGAATATGCATGTAAACCGCAAATGCACATGTGTCAAAATAATAATACCCCGGTGAGAGGGAAGTCGAATCCACAGGGAATAGTGCTTAGAACCACCAAGATTACTATTTAACTAGAATGAAAATATGTTGAAAGTGATGTGTGACAACAAACTCAATACAAATGAAAATAAGAAAAGATAAATGAGGCCCAATTAAAAGATATGGGAGGCAATCGACGATAAATGGGGTACCCGGATATTGTTCCGCCTAGGACAATCGTTTCAAGTACAAGAAACCTCCATTATGCTTTCTAATTAATGAAATAGTGAGTCGTGAATATCCTTAATTGCATAATCCCAAATCTAAGGTCAACCATGCCTAACTCTATACATGTCCCGGAGGAGAAATCGAACAATCTCAAAACCTCGTACTCGTACAGAATTGCAATGAGCTATAGGGATTCCAAGTGATAAACCCTATTCCTATGTATAGACCTAACCCTTTGGTCCAGGTGAAAGATCCCTAGCCACAATTAAGCCCTAGATGCTAAAATCACTTCAACACTTCACTCCGTTGCACTCGCCACTAAGCCCCAACGGAAGGTCATCCCTTAGCCTATTCACTCTACTATGGCCGCAAAGAACTCTTGGAAGGTGGAGGTAGGATAGATCACACTAGAGGGGAAAGGGGATGCTCCGCTACCTCTCCACTCACCCTCTCAACCCTCTCCAATCTAGCTTTATCTAACTCTCATGGTGTGTCACTCACTCACAAGAGTTAACAACAAGAACACTCAACCCTAGTGTCACTCTAGGGGAGTATTCATACAATCAACCATACAAGATTGGATTTCACAATAAACCCAAGCCACCAGCATCTCCAAAGATGGGGAAAGGTGGAAGAAAAGATTGGGGAAAAAGATGGAGAAAAAGAATGTTGAAATCGGGCTGAAATCAGCTTTTTAAAGGGATGAAATAGGGATCCACACGCCTGCAGTGAGCGCCCCTGTGGATTTTTCTGACACGGGCGTGTGGAGTTTCCACACGCCTTTGTGAATTCTCTATTTTCCCGATTTTCTCGGCGGTACATGAGCAATCTGTGATACAGTATTCTTGCTACAGTATTCTTGCTACAGTTTTTATAAAATTAAAACATTAAAGCACAGACGAAGGAAATATTGGAAATTCTTAGCCTTAGGTTCACCAAAGCATACAATGAATGCATTCTATAAGTACGGGAAATTTCAACACTAAATACGAAAAATCAATGCTCTAGCTAAAACTTGAATCAAAAAGGCGACAAACTTGAAATCGTGTAAGTATGTAAACTCACTCAAGTCGACCCAAAGTATACTCCTCAAAGTTCTACATATAAGGGACTTATTTATCTACCAAAGGTAACAAAAATTGAAAAAGGGTAGTAGCTTCACACATCCTCTAAGGTAGGCCTTTCCAAAGCGGCCGCTCAAAAGGTGGCTTTCATACATTTGAGGTGGTAGCTCTTTCTACCAGGGTGGTAGCTTTCAAAAATCCCATGAGATAGCTCTTTTTCTCATTAGGGCATAACTAGTATCCCGACTTATGAGAGTAGCTTCATACATCATAGGTGGTAGCTCTTTCCACCCAAGAAGCACAACTAAACAACAAAATTATTTTGTTCTTTCTTTTCATTTTTTTTAGAATTAACAGAAGAAACAACTATAACTAGCCCCTTATGCATCAAACATGAGTTTCCAACAAAGTTCAAAGAGTGAGTAGTGCAACAAGTGTCAATCGGGCAAACATTCCAAGAAATTCAAGCAAAAACTAGAGAATGAAAATATTCATTGTTAAAGATTTTCCTAAACTCAAGAATATAATCAATGCAACTAAGGTGAACAACCATTGGCTATGTGAGCATGTATATAAATCAAAACTAGTATAAAAGAGATGTGTGCACTATGGAACTCCTCCCCACACATAAGTTGTACATTGTCCCCAATGTACACATGCATACTCATTCATAATGTAACTCAATTGGATTCAGATGTGGGAGAAGCAATCAAAACAATACTCCCCAGACTCCTAGTGTTGCATTTGATGGAACTAAGTACTTGGGAGTGTTGTTCCAACGGGTCGTGAAGCCCATACAGCCAACTGCCGAAACACCTTGGTCGTGCCCATGACAAAGTCTCAATTCCCATGATGACAAGACCATCTGCACGCATACACGATGGGGTTCAGTGAAGCTCAATAAAAACAAAAATAACTCAAGTATATAAAAGATAAGATAATGAATACAACTCGAGATACAAAATGAAAATAAACTCAGAATGAGAGTCCTTTCTGAGTATATAAGTCCAAAATAAAATACGAAAATAAAAAAAATGAGGAAAAATAAAAATCAAGTGTCGATGTCGCACTCGGATCCTCTCGCACTGTTGGTACTAGATCAAAGGGTGCTCGGGTGGAGGTGGTGAAGGAGATGCTTGGGGGAGCGGGGTCTACCTCTCAATAGTCGTCATAAGAAGTCGAAACGGGCCATCATATCAACATATCGCGGTCGATCGTATTGACCACATCTTGATGATCTCAAACCGTAATACACTCACGAAAGGTTTCAAGCTCTCAATATGATCATAGGCTCCTGAAAGGGTACCTGGGCCCCCTGAAGTCTCGGTTGCCGTCGGTGCGGAGCTTTCTACTAGATCCATACCGCCACCGGTACTCTCAGTGGTGGTAGTGGTTAAAATGTAAGCTCCAGGCCCATATCTATGCACTACTCCCATCATCCTCGAGAGTTTACGAGTCCAAGCGAAGAGGGGTTAATCGTCTGATCGGGTATCCCAAGAGCATCACCGAGACCCATCCATAAAATAAGTTTAGTAATGTAGGGACCAACAAATAATACTCCTACTGTCCCGTTCTGGCCCTGGTACCACATGTACTCCACCACAATGTGCCCCAGATGAATAGGCACGGACCTAGCAATGGAATATAGATAAAGCAGACTCTGTCGGCTTAGAGTACTAGTGTTATCACCTCGGCCATCCACAGATCTGCTAATGACAGTGAATAAATATCTGTAGCTCAGCCGGGACAAACATGTGGCCTTGGATATTCCCGGTTCATGCTACCCCTATCCGCATAAAACCTGGTAAGCCTGCTATGGGCTCAAGGTGCCAAAGTAATCTGTTGGTAGATGTCCATACTCCTCAGTTTCTATATATGCTTCGTCGTACAAGCCCATGCGAACTGAAAACTCAAAAATGCTCATAGCAAATTGACGACCGAACATTCTAAAATGTATGTCATCTACAAACTCAAAAGATACTAGCACCTCCAAAGTCAGCGCCTGAAAACTGGCTCTCGTATAGACAACAACCTCTCGCTAGCCTCCCTACGGCCATCTGCCTCCAACTCCCTCGATTAACTCATCACCCCGCTGACCCCACTTACCACACTAAAGTTCACATGAACCGGGATTAGCCAAACCTAAGTCTCGATAGCCGCTCAAAAACGAGCTTGATATTCGTAGGATTCGGAAATACAATATGTGCTAGCTCAGGTGAAGGCACCCCAGGACGCTTGCCTTCTTGCCTCCTCAAGTGCGGTGCCATTCCTGCGACAAATGAGGAAGGAACGATCAAATAATACTCAGGAACAACATACTGCAGAATTTCAAATGGGCCTGTGGAAATTACCCACGCCCGTGTCGATCTGCGGGGTGTGAAAAGTGCATAGTTGTGCACCAATTCTCCAAAAAGACAACTTAAAACTACCCCTAAGGACTTCCCAAACATACATAAGACATTATATCATGAAAATTGGCACAACTCAAGATTCTCAATCCAATAAAAACCAGGATTTGTGAAGAAAAGAGGATAAGAAGGGTTACTGATACAATAGATGATAGTATTCCGAAAATCGGCACGAAATGTAAAAAAACTCCTCCAAAAACAACGGTAAAGGGTCGAGAACTTGATCAGGAGTAGTTTTCGGGTGATTGGAGATGAAGAAAAAAGAGAATCCACAAAGATTTTTAAAGAAAAACTCGCGTCTCTTGGAATTCTGCGCATCCACACGGTCGTGTACCCCCTCAGGAAAGCTTCACAGCGGCAGGTGCATGCCCCTGTGTGCTCTCGGGAAAACACTCACTACCTCTGAACACAAATACACGGCCGTCTGAGAAATACCCATGCCCGTGCGCCCGACCCACAGGGGCAGCCGCACGCCCCTGGGGCTGCTCTGGACATCTGAGAAAACTCACTAAGTGTTCCGCACGCCAGTATGGAAATTCCACATGGGCGTGGCCTTCACAAGCCCAACTCACGAGGGCAAGCGCACGCCCTTGTGACTTCTGGGATGAAGAGAGCTCCTCTAGAGATTTCGCACGCGCGCGTGGAAATTACCCACGCCCGTGCGATCTTCACAAGGTTGCCCATAGGGGCTAGTCCACGCCCCTGTGTGCTTTAGGGAAAGTCTCGCAAATCTTGAAAGGATTTCACAGTCCCGCGTGGAAATTCCACACGGGCATGTGAGAATCGCATGTTGTTCATGTGGGCTAGTCCACGCCCTTGTGCCTTCTCCGGATGAGCTCGCAATACAAAAACCATGGGCGCGTGTTAATTCCACACGCCCGTGTGTTTTCTCCGGATGCCTTAGAAAAATTCTGCAGGCTCAGAGAAAATTTTTCTAAACATGTTTACACACTCGAGCCTCGTCCCAATATGCAATTTATACCAGTGAAAAATGACAAATAGCTCAAACGACTCAAAAACTTCACCAAATTCACATAAAAATGCACAATGAACTTGAAAACCCACGATAAAAAAACACAATGTAAAATATAAAAACATCAAGACACCAACACTCAACAATTTATTCAAGCAACACTAAACTACCAAATTAAGAAAACGGTAAACACTTGGGTTGCCTCCCAAGAAGCGCTTGTTTAACGTCACTTAGCTTGACGGGGGCTCAAGCTAAGTCTTACCTCACGGGGGGCTCATAGATAAAAGTCTCCCTCTTACCCATCGCTTGGAAACATGATGAACAAAATCTCTTGAGGGTAGAGGTTGAATTATTGGGCTTGGGACTGCCTAGCAATGATTCACGTGGTTTGTTCAGTTCACGCATGTCTCCAATAGCCTTGGAGCATTTCTGGTGGCGTCTCCTAGCCCTCTTCAATTTCTTGAGCACCTTGTTCAAGATCCCTGGGGTAGATGGTACTTCTTCCGTCGAACCAAGCATCATGATCTCTTCATTGTCCTCCTCTCTGTCGAACAAGCCTTCGTATGGATCCGGATTGAACATTTCCTGTATGTATTCATCAATAATCTCATCAGTAGCATCTAGAAAATATAAAGCATCATCAAAATGAAGAGAATGCCGCATGGCTTCGACGAAGGCGGTATGTGAGCTTGTCATTTCCAACTCTCAAAAGTTAGCTCTCCGCCGTCCATGTCAATCAATGCCTTGAAGTCCGTAAAAATGGCCTCCCAAGTATCAAGGGTACATCTCGCATCCTCATCGACGCCTAGCACTACGAAGTTAACCGAAAAATGTACTTGTCCACCTTGACAAGCACGCCCTCGATGATGCCTCTCGATGTCTCACCGCTCGGGTCTCGCTAGTTATAAAGTTATCCGAGTAGGTCTAGGCTCGCCTAAGCCTCAGCTTTTTGGAAGAAGATGGATGGCATGACATTGATGCTAGCCCCTGAATCCGACAATGCCATTTCTTCACCTAGATTACCGATATTACACGGAATGATGAAGCTTCCTCGGGTCTTTCTTCTTGTTCGGCATGTTCTTTTTGCAAGACAAGCAAGACACATCTAAGATCATCGAAGCATTCTCCTCCAACTTCCTCTTGTTGGTAAACAAGTCCTTTAAGAATTTGGCATACTTAGGCATTTGGACCAATGGCACAACAAAAGGAATATTGATGTGGAGTTGACAAGGTCCCCTTGCGTATATCCCGCAAGTGCACGGGTTCGTCGAAGTAATAATACCTGGTGAGCGGGTATCGAATCCACAGGGAGTAGGGAATAAAAATACTACCTATTTCCTACATACTCGGCCTCACAACCCTACCTGCATAAAAGTAACTTAAAAATACACATATTACTGTAAAAACCCGAGAAAAGTAATGCTTAACATAAGGAATGAACGCTTCACATTCGTATCGCACAACCACTTATCAAGCTGCCCCACACTTAAGCTTTTGCTTGCAATCAAGCAAACATAAAAACATTTTGTGTATTAATGAAGAAAATATTGAAAGTGCTTGGCCTTAGGTTCACCAAAGTATACAAAGAGAGCATTCTACAAGTGAGGGAAATTTCAACACTAAATGTGAAAAATCGAAACTCTAGATAAAAACTTGAATAAAAAAGGACAACAAACCCGAAATCATGAAAGTGTGTGGACTCACTCAAGTCAACCCAAGGTATACTCCTCAAAGCTCTAAGTATAAGGGACTTATTTAACTACACAAGTGACAACAATTTCAAAGATGGTAGTAGGTTCACACATCCTCTAAGGTAGCCCTTTCCAAAGCGGCCGCTAAGGTGGCTTTTCACACTTTCGAGGTGGTAGCTCTTTCTACCGGAGTGGTAGCTCTCACTCATCCTATGAGATAGTTCTTTCTCTCATTAGGGCATAGTTAGTATCCGACTTATGAGAGTACCTTCATATTTCATAGGTGGTAGCTCTTTCCACCCAACAACACAAATAAACAATAAAACTATTTTGTTCCTTCTTTTCATTTTAATCATTTTTTTTGAATTTAGCACATGAAAATAAACCTAACTAGTCCCTTTAACATCGAACATGAGTTTCCAATAGAGTTCAAAGAGTCAGTAGTGCACTAAGTGTAAATCGGGCAAAAATTCCTAAAAATTCAAGCAAGAACTAGAGCATGAAAACATTCAATGATAGAAATTCTCCTAAACTCAAGAATACAATCCTTGCAACTAAGGTGAACGCCATTGGCTATGTGAGCATATAACAATCAAGAACAATAGAAAAGATGTGTGCACTATGAAACTCCTCCCCACACTTAAGTTGTATATTGTCCTCAATGTACACATGCAAGATCACTCAAAATATATATATCATTCAAAAGCAAATGTGGGAGAATCAATCAAAACAATACTCCCCTAACTCCTAGTGTCGCGTTTGATGGAGCTAATTCCATGGGAGTAGTGTACCGACGGGTTGAGAGGCTCACACGGCCAAGTGCCTCAGCACCTTGGCCGTGCCCATGACTAAGTCTCAATTCCCAGGAAGACAAGACCATCTGTACGCATACACGAGGGGGTTCAGTGAAGCTCAATAAAGACAAAATAACTCAAGTGTATATAAAAAGATGAAGCAATGAATACAACTCGATGATGCAAAATGAAAAATAAACTCAAGAAGAATCCTTTCTGAGTAACCAAGTCTAAAATAAAATGCAAAGAAAGTAAAAGAAAGAAAGAGTCAAATGTCGGTGTCGCACTCGAGCGCCAAGCCAGGCTGCCGTCGGTGAAGCACATAGTGGGTCTACCGGTGCCGGGGTAGGGGATGAAGGTGCTGGAGGAACTGAGGGAGCATAAGGAGTCCTCGGCCACAATACAAATGATGAGGCGACGTCTCTCTCTAAAAATTCATCGTAACATGTCGAAACGCGCCATGAACTCGTGGTAATCGAGTAGCCTCATGTAGCCCTAATCTCGACAACCTCAGCTCGGACCACCCCTATAGCATTCTCGAGCCTCTCAAAGCGATCATTGGCTCGAGATGGTCAAAACATACGCACTGGGGGTGGCTCCTCTGGCACTGGAGGTACCTCGATCTCCATCGTTGCTGGCTGAGGCTCGGGAGTGGGCTGAGATGCTACGGCTTCATCACCCTCATCCTCGGCTATCTCTGGAGCTGGTAGTACTAAAGCAAAAACCCATGTCCGAACCCAGCGGACCATGCCCATCAACCGCATCGTCTCTAGACTCAAGGGAGCAGGTACACTCGTCTTCTTGGCCCCGCGAATCGAATCCAAGAGATCCATGCCCAGCACTAATCTCGTAATGTAGGGGCCCGAGAAGATCGCTCCCAGTCTAGCATAGTATCCCTTATGTCTGATGTACTCTGCCAGGATGTGCCCTAAGTGAATCGGTACGCGTTGTACCATCGAGTACAAGTATAGTAGCTCCTGAAGGCTCAGGACACCAGTGCTATCACCACGGCAATTCACAACCTACTCATAATGGCATGCAAGTATCTGTATGCAGGTCGGGAAAGGCACGTGGCCTTGGACACCCCTGGCTCGTACTGACCTTGACCACATAACACTCTGTAAGCTCTCTCGCAGGTCAAGGTTCTCGGGTAATCGCCCAGAATCGCGCATACTCCTCAGATCCGTGAATGCCTCCTCGTACAAGCCAAGTACTAGTAAAAACTGTGTAATGCTCAAGCTATGGTGGTGTCCAAATACTCTGAACTGAATGGTGTCCACACTGTCGAAGCTCACATACGATCTATCAAACTCAAATGATGATAGCACCTCAGTGCAAATTCTCGGATGGCTGGCTCTCTAATCGCCAAAGAATCGCCGCCAACCACCTTCTCGAAATGAGATCCTCGATCTCATCAAGAAACTCATCTCCCATGCCGCAGATCTCGCAATATAGTCATGTCTAAGAATCGAGTCCGCCCAAAAAGGGAGCCTCGACGCCATACGAACCCCGTGCTCGAATTGCAAACCGCATGCCCTCGAGCTAGGGAGATGACTCACGTGGTCTCTTATCAGCTTGCTTCTTTGACCTAGGTGCCATAATCTGCAAGTTTTAAACGAAATTGATCAAACAAGTTGATAAACCAATGCCGCAGAAATCCACACGGTCGTAGGGACTTCCGCACGCCCGCTGGGATCCACGTGCGTGAGAACCACACGGCCACGCTTCAAAAATCCAAAAATACAACTCAAAAATGCTTATAACTTCGTTCTAGACATAAATCATCGTTCTAATTGAAGAAACGAACCATTTACAACCATATTAATCGATGGAAACATTGAATTGGCAAAAATCATGAGAAATAGGGCTTACCGACGAGATGGGAAGAAAAAGTCAAGAATCGGCCCGGAAAACCTGGCTAAAATTCTCCCAAATTGGCGCTATGGAATCGGAGAGTGATGTGAAAGTGTTTTTCAGATCTAATAAAAAGTTGTGAAGGGGAGAGAAACCGTTTCTTCTTTTAAAGAAAAACTAACGACCCTTTGGCATTCTCGTAGCAACCACACTGGGCGAGTGTTAATTATCCACGCCTGCAGGCTCCTATAGGAGAGCTTCATAGAGGCAAATTCACGCTCCTGGGCGCTCTCAAGAAAAGCTTTCATTGACTCTGAACAAGTTCCCACGGGCGTGAGGAAAAGACCCACGCCCTGCTTCCGACGTACAGTGGCAGCCTGCACGCTCCCCGTGGCTTCCCTCGACATCCGAGAAAAAAATACTAGTGTTCCACACGCCTGCGTGGAAATTTCACCACGGGCGTGACATTCACATGCCAAACTCACAGGGGTAGCCAGCACGCCCCGTGTCTTCCTGGATGAAGAGAACTCCTCCGCAGAGCCCTCACACCGGGCATGCGGAAATTACCCACGCCCGCGCGTGGTTCACAGGTTGCCCACGTGGGCGCAGTCCACGCCTGCAGCTCTCGGGAAAAATCTGCCCAACTGCAGGGAATTCACACGCCTGCGCGGAAATTACCCACCGGCGGCGACATTCGCGATGGTCATTCACAGGGCGCTGCACGCCCTCGTGCCTTCTCCTGGATGGGCCTCGTATTATGTTTTCTCCGATGACTTAGAAAAATCTGCAGTGCTCGCAGAAATTCTCCCGAACATGTCTCACACACTCGTAGCCCTCGCCCTATTATGCAAATTTTACCAAATGAAAAACATGAAATAGAACCCAAACGACCAAACTTCGCCAATTCCTCATAAAACACACGATGAATTTTAAAAACCCACAACAAAATCACAGCACAAGCATCAAAAAATTAAGACACCAACACTTAACAATTTATTCATGCAAACAAACTAAAAGATAAGAAAACAGTAAACACTTGGGTTGCCTCCCAAGAAGTGCTTGTTTAACGTCACTAAGCTTGACATACCTTGCTTACCTCACGGGGGTTCATGAATGAAGGTTGCCCTCTTACCCATAACTTGAAAGCATGATGAGCAAAGTCTCTTGAGGGTAGAGGGTGTTCTATCGGGCTTCAGACCACCTAACAATGGTTCATCCAACTTTCTTGGTTCATGTATGTCTCCATCGCCTTGGAGTGTTTCCGATGCGCTCCTAGACCCTCTTTCATTTTCCCCGAGCACCTTCTTCAATATCCCCGGGTAGATGTTACTTCTTCAACGAACCAAGCATCATGACTTCTTCATTTCTCTCCTCTTGGTCTGAACAAACCTTCATATGGATCCGGGTTGAACATTTCCTGCATGTATTCATCAACAAGCTCATCAAGAGTGTCTAGAAAAATACAAAGCGCCATCGAAATCAAGAGAATGTCGCATGGCTTCGAAAGAAGGCGGTAAGTGAGTTTGTCATCTCCAACTCTCAATGTGAGCTCTCCACCGTCCATGTCAATCAATGCTTTGAAGTCCGCAAGAACGGTCTCCTAAGTACCAAGGGTACATCCGCATCCTCATCGACATCTAGCACTACGGGTCAATGGGGAAAAATGTACTTGTCCACCTTGACAAGCACATCTTCGATGATGCCTCTCGGATGTCGCACCGTTCGGTCCGCCAATTGTAAAGTCATTCGAGTAGGCGTAGGCTCTCCGAAGCCTAGCTTTTGGAAGAAAGTGTATGGCATGACATTAATACTTGCCCCTGAATCTGCCAATGCCATTTCCTCACCTAAGTTGCCGATGTTACACCGAATGATGAAGCTTCCCGGGTCTTTCTTCTTATTCGGCATATTCTTTTGCAGCACTGCCGAGAATGAAGCATCTAGCACCACTGAAGCACTCTCCTCCAACTTCCTCTTGTAAGTTAACAAGACTTTCAGGAACTTCACATACTTAGGCATTTGAGCTAATACCTCTATAAAAGGAATGTTGATGTGGAGTTGCTTGAATAAACTCAGGAACTTTATACTCGCTCATCCTTGGTCATTCTTCAATCTAGAGGATAAGGGATTCTTGGCTTAAAAAGGTGGGGATGCCCCTCTTTCTCTTTCTTTGCTCCTCCTCAACCTCTATAACCTCCGGTGCATGTTCTTTTGACTCATCCTGGAAGCCCTCCTTCAACCTCACGACCACTTCTCAAAGTGATCGCCTCACATGTTCTTTAGGGTTGGTTTCCGTATTGCTTGGTAAACTTCCATGTGGCCTTTCGGAGAGACTTCGCAATTTGCCCCACCTGATTTTCAAGGTTGTGCAAAGAGGCGGTGTGGTTACGAAGTGTAGCCTCGACTGATTCAAACCATGTATTTGCAGATTGAACAAAATCTAGCCAAGTGCATCTCTAAATCTGGCTATTCGGTTTTCCAAGCACGAAATCGCATTTTCCACTTGAGGGCTTATTGTTGTTGTTAGAAACCCAGTGGCCCCATGGCCTTTGTGGTCCTGATTACTCCAGAGAAAGTTGGGATGATTCTTCCAACCTCGAATTAGTAATATTGCCTATATGGGTTCCCTGAGGTCTCATGCCATTACCTACAAAGTCAACGCTTTTCCAGCGAAGAAACATCACCAATAGAGATCGGGCAATCAGGAGGGAGCATGTCACTCCACCACACCGGTGCGAGTTGGTCATGGCCGCAACTCTATTCGAAGCTATAAGATCTAGCTTCTTACTCAGACTCTCTACTTGCGCCGCCAATGAGGTTACTGCATCAATTTCATGGAGACCGGCCACCTTTTTCTC
>NW_024087452.1:0-12096 GCF_009730915.1 Dioscorea cayenensis subsp. rotundata | reverse complement strand
GCAGCAGGAAGGGATTACGGCGCTGCATCATTGCACCTCTCGCCTATACCTTTTATTAACAGCTTACCGCTGCTGGAGGTTGCGCTGTTGCAGATTCCTTGGGCCGTTGGTGTAAGGTTTGTAAATTTCTTTTTTTCTTCATCTTTGATCTGGTTGGTCGAGCTGTTGGTGAGCGGGCCCCCATTGTTTGTCTCTTTGCCCTTAAAAACCGGATCTTGATGAGCAATTATTGGCATGTGTTGCTTTGTTTAGTTTAAAGGGGAGCAGCTCAAAGCTTGTTGTTGTGGCATCTTGGGAGGCTGAATTTCTAGGTTGTTCTTCTCTTGAAGCTTGGAGTTGGAGGGAGATTCTCTTCACCGGCGGATCCTCGGAGAGATTAAAGGTAGGTAATCCTTGTGGTTGTTTGTTTATTAGGCTCTTGCTTGTTGATTGAGTTTTTGATGGAGATACACCATGTTTCATATTTGTTTGAAGCATGACGAGTAAGCATGTTTTGTATTCATTACTTTAGCTTATCTTAATTAATTTTGTATGCATAAGTGTAGCTTTTAATCTTCTTGTGAACTTGCAACCTTGAAGCTTGATCTGGTGTTTTTGTGTTTGTTCATATTTTATAGCTTGGTGTTAAGCTTAATCCTTGTCTTGTTAAAAGCTTTGTTTAAATATGTTTAGCATGTTAAATCTGAGAATTTATTTGAGCATGTTGTTCATGTCATGGAGTGGTAATTAAGCAACTAGAGCATTCTTTTTGTTTTATTTGTGAATATATATATATATATATATATATATATATATATATATATATATATATATATTTGTATACATAATCATGCCTTAATGAGGTTCTGTGGTGTTTGACTGAAAAATTTCTGAATTTTTCGTAACCTGAAAAATCATGCTATTATGATTTATTTTTATGGCCAATATTTGTTTGGTTGGGTTTTTTTGAATTTTTAATTGTAAAGGTTTAATTGTGTAAGTATTTATATGTTTATATATGTATATAGGTATGCATGCATGACAGGCTTAGGAATCCTTTTTCTTGAGAATTTACACTTTCCGGTATTATTTTATATATATTAAGTTTAATTCTTTGAATTACTTTACATTTGTGTATGATTGTAAATGTAAATATTTATATATTCAGAATCATGAATTAAGATTGATTTTAATTTTGGATAGTTAATTGAAATTTGGGTGTTATGTTTAAAAGCTTTCTTGGAGCATTCTTTTTTGCCTAGCTAATGTTTTTTTGTGAAAAACCTTTAATTGCTAGCATGAACCGCTTTACTCATTTTTTTGGCATGCTATTGTGTTGGTTTGTTAATTGGCAAGTGAGTTAAGTATTTGATTTTTGGTAGGATAACAAGCTTCTTTTTAAAGGTGCATGGTTGTTCTATTGTCATGCTAGCTTTGAATTCTTTTTATTTGTTGAATTAGCTCGGGCTATAATTGTAATTTAGGCCCGGCCCAAGTTTTGTAACCTAAGTTAGATTATTCTGTCTGGGTAGATCCATACCAGGCTGTAGTTCACGGGACTTGGTGAGCCCAACTCTGTAGCTCGGAGCCAGGTAGGCTCTCGCACTATATAATTCCGTATTTCTGGCAATAATTATTATTTAATTATTGCATTGTTTGATAATTTTATTTATTTGCGTGGTATTTATGTTTATTTATTTATTTTCTTATTTGCACTATTTATTCAGTAATTCCTCTGTCTGTATTCCGTATTTTCTGCGGTTTTTAGTACATCTCCATTTCTGGCTCGCCCAGCTAGGAGGAGTAAGTCCTAGCCATGTGCACATGTTTTCTGTAGTAGCGCTACCCCCCGACTGCGGTCGAAGATCCGGCTACGGCTGTTGATATTCTGTTCTGTTCTGTTCTGTTCCGACTTCATAGTCGAAGATCCAGCCTCGTGCTGTTGATTTCTGTTATTAGCCATGGAGATGTATTTCTGCGTGTTTTTCGTGTTTTTGGATTATTCCAGTATTCTGCGTATTTTCTGTATTCTGTATGAAGCATGAGCTATTATTCTGCAATATCTGCTATACTTGTTGTTTTTCTGCGATCCTACTGGGCCCTTGTGGCTCATGCACTTTGTGTATTCTGTTTTCGCAGGAGAAGATCAAGTTTAGGTCTGGGGGGGTGTCAGAGAGTCGTATTGTCTGCGTTATCAGTATCTTGTTATTACCTGCTTGAGAGTGTAAGACTTGTATTCTGACTGTATTTGTAATATGCAAACTGTTGGATTGTATTTGTATTCTGTAGGGCTGCTAAAGCCCGTACTTGTAGTATGTCAGGTTTTCAGTACCCTATTTGTGCTTTTTATGTTCTATTCATATTTGCTTGTTAGGGGTTGACTCGACCGGGTTTTTCTTTCGAGGCCTTGCACCCGGTGGGGCCCGGGTCCCATTGGATGCGGCCGATCTGTCCATGGGCCCTGGGCTGGGGCTAGGGACGTGACAGTTAGTGAACTTGTGGTCTCTGTCTCGCTTCATTACCCGATTAGGCATCCCACAGCCAGGTTGTGGATTTCGAGGCATCTGTTGCTGCTTATGTTGCCGCTTATGTTGCCCTTGTGCAGATGGACCAACAGGCGTGGAAGATTGTGTTTGCTGTTGAATTTGAGAGCTGTTTTGTATAGGTGAAATTGCATTGGAGCTGGGAAAAGATGCTTGTGGTTGAGGTAATATCCACTGTTGGAGTTGCCTGCCTTTTAGGATATCGAATAGCATAGGCCTCGGCTCGAGGACTTGAATGATTAGAACCTTGAATATGAGTGTGAGGATTGCCCAATAGATGTGGTCGTTGATGCCGATGTCGATGCACTCGGGAATGTCCGAACAGGAGGAGAGACAGATGCATTAGAGAAAGGGCCACTCATACCATTGAAAGTGCCGACACCGGACCACTCCCCGAGAAACCCTCGCATTTGCGCTTCTTGCGTCATCCGCCTATGTTCCTCGAAGAGTTTAACCAGGCTGCAAGATCATGGCAATGGTAATCAGATGTGTTGACTAATAAAAAAACTTCTAAAAAGAGAGGAATTAAAAATAAACACACAGCAAAAATTGATCACGGATATTATACTCCACAATGTATTATCTATCATATCGTAAACGATCACAGATTAATGTACGGAATCAGTAAATATCAAAAACTTAAAAAAATAAACAAATAATATAACCAGGTTATACTAACGTAAATTTTTAATATTTATTAGCTCAATAGTGAGCAATACGATACGTAAATAATACTAAATACTTACCCGAAGCATATGCATAGTATCATGAGGCCTCAACATTGAGTTCCCTTGGTGAGCAAGTGATGTGGATTTGTAACACCATTTCCTAAAAAGCATCGCACTAGTAGGCACCATGTTAAGCATCCCCGGGGAATTTATTCCTTGAAACCCTCGCTCTAGGCATGGAGGGCATTTCCCGATTCATCCCACACATCATCCCCATCGCACTAGTACCCGGTAACATACGTACACCCCGATCCACGGTGTAAGTTTCGAGAACAGTGCAAACCAGATTGTCGAACATTTCTACCGAAAGCATTTGAGTGTATCGCATCCTTTGTCTGCTCATCAACGGGTAAAAGAAACAGATCTAGGCATACTATATCTCTGGGCATCCCTACAAAAATAATTTTAAAAATATAAGCAGATAATAGCAAGTGTGGATCACAGGTAATCCATCTCAACAGATCTTACCTAGAAGCAGACTTAGAGGGTTAGAAGGTGAAGGTAAGCCACTGCATAGGAGTATAGGACCATTCCAGGAGAGGTTTGTAACACATTGTTTACACTAATGGTAGGAAGAACAGGGGTTACGTGAGCCCCGGATGACTTGGGATAGCTAAACCACTTGTATGAGATCCCTGATAGGCAAGTGCAGTAACGTCTGCCTAGCAGCTGTTCGCATACGTTTTGTCGGTATTGAACCAACATTCAGAGCACCTGATGGTCCTTTTTCCAATCAATGTTAATGGTTGATTTCCTATTCTACTATCTAAGCATGGTTCACCCGACAAATTTGCACCAGCTTTCATATAATTTTTGTGCCATATGACTTTTATGGGAAGATTTTTCTCTTCTTGAGATTGAATTTTTGAAGACCCACCACTTTCAAGTGTTCCGGGTAAAAATATATGTGCCTGTTTCACCTTCCTCCTCTTCATATGTATTTTCATGATGTACATCTAATGAAAAAATAACAACAATGTAAGCATCAATAAACCAAATGATAAGCAGCAATAATAATCAACGACAGATTGATTACCGACCACGAATCACAAACGAGATGCCTCACAGTCCTCTTGATGCATAGAGTTGCTACTTCTCGGATTACGATCAATAAGTTAACATCTAAACTTCATAAAGTAAATAAATTGAACATGAGGGCAGTTATGAAAATTGTCATTCAAGTATCATGATACATAATCACAAAGTAATTCACCAGTAGGAACATTAACTAAAGGAAGTGTAGTGCAATCAACAAGGCTTCCACCAAACGACATGACCTCGGGAAGCTAAAGCATGCAGATTTTTTTCTCACATGCAAAGTGATCGTTATCCCATCTCTAACACCCAAGTTGTAAATGAGCAATATTACTAGCACAAAGAAGGCCCAACCACCGAGTAAGTACTTGAGAAACTACACACGGGATTATGTGCACATACTATATAAATTTAATGATCAACTCAAGATAGACAAAGTTAATAAAAATAAATAAATAAATGGCGAAATACAATGAAATAACAAACAAGTTCCACTGCAGGGATACACACTCGAAGAACCAGCAGATAGAAGAGCGGAAGCCGATTACTAGGGCTCAAATATCTCATATATGGAAAGGAGAACAGCAAATGCTAAATACATTAGATCATTGTGATGCTTGGGTCAAATGTGCTTAATTCCACGGATCATATAGTATAATTCACAGTATACATCAAATTTTTTTCAACCCACTACGGATGTCAAGAGATTAGATTTGAAAGCAGTATCATGTAATAAACCACAAAAGGAATTTCTTTTACCTTATAACGTAACCAAAGAGATTCAATGGATTCTCTGTAGGCTTGCATAGCGCCATAAAAAATGAAAAGAAGGCATTTTAAATGAAAAGAGAGAATTGGCCTTAACTACTAAAAATGAAAAGAGCTGGATCGAAGAAATCATAAACAATTATGATCATGCTATTAAAAAACAATTGCAGGCAAAGTGGAGAATAAACAAATTAAATAACTTATTTTAAAAAAAAGAAGGCATTTTTCCCACCAAAGAATTATAGATACTCAATACTCCAACAATTTCAAGTCTATCATTAATCAAGGATATAAAGAATGCCGAAGCCACCATAAAGCAGCAAACTTTCATACTTATAAGAGATCAACAAGGATGAGAACAAAGACAACTCCTCAAGCGAAAGGGGAAGGCAAAACACAAACTAAATCAAGGAGTAGAATTTGAGGAAAATACCATATGATGCGTGAATTAAATAAATCAGAAGGAATGGTAAGTTAACGCACCGAGCATAGTACTGTGCCAACAACATCACCAGGGTCCACTCCGAGACCCTCACAAGTACACAACACATCACATCATCCCCAAATCACTTCACTTCTTTTTAACCAAAAAAATCCCCAAAAAAACTCCCATGACCAAATAAATAAATAATAAATAAATAAACAAACAAGTCAAAAAATCCCCATGTCCAAATCCCCATGTCCAGGCACTAGAAACAACACTCATCTCCTAAATTTCACTGTTCGCACAACACTCTCATCCCCTCCACCACCTCATCGATCTCCTCACAACACATCATCATCATCCCCCAAAAAAAAAAAAAAATCCCATGGCCAAATAAAAGAAATAAAAGCTCTCAAAGAAAAGAAATAAAAGCTCTCAAAGAAGACCTACCTACTAACCATGGAAAACTCAAAGACTTTGATCACCTCCACCACGGAGCTAATTGATCATCACCAACACTCACGCAAGGCACCAATCCTGCCTTGATGATCATCATCATCTCCCGGCTCCAATCTTCTCCATGGTGGAACTTCAGAACCCTACTTGAGAATTCTACAAATGTCTGTTCTCTCTTTTATACTTCTCATCTGTTCTGCAGAAATTCTACAAATGTCCATCTGCAGAGCAAGCATTATATATATATCTTACTTAATTTATGTTTCAAATTAATGATGAGATCTAAACAGAAAATTCAACAACAAAGAGAACACCTAACAAGCCCATTCTCAGTACACTCAGGACACCTACACCAAAACCCACCTCCATATCCATATCCATATCCACCACCACCACCACCATCACCATCATCATCATCATCCTCCACAAACACTTTACAACTCCCTGAACACCTCCCACACAACACAAACCTCACTTCTCCACACTCCTCACTTTTCATCCAAACACTCATCCCCTCCACAACATGTCACTTTTCATCCAAACACTCATCCAACACATCATCATCATCATCATCCGCATCACTAACACATTAATCAATAAATCCAAAAATCCCACGCCCACATAAAAAAAAACAACTAAAAAATCCAAGGAACAAATAATGGAAAAGAAGACCTACAAACCATGGAAACTTAAAGACTATGATCACCTTCACAAAAGAACTAATTGATCATCACCAACACTCACACAAGGTTCCAACCCTGCCCAGCCCTGATGATCATCGTCTCAGTTTTCACCACGGTGGACCTCACAGACATCACCCACACTGCATTCCTCTCCGAGCACCTCACAGGCATCACCCACTGCAGTCCTCTCCAGCCTCACACATCACTTGTCTCTAACCCAAATAAATCCCCAAATAAATCCCATCCCCAAATTATAATAATAATAATAATAATAAAATAACTCAAATCCAATGAGCTTTAGAACAACTCAAACCCACTCCGAATAAATCCTCAAATTAAATCCCCATCCCCAAATAACTCAAAATAATAAAAAAAAAAAAAAAGTCAAATCCACATGACTTCTGAACCCACAACTCAAACCCACTCACAACAACACATGATCATGCACATCACTAACACACATTAACTCAATAAATCCCCAAATAAATCCCAAATAAAAAACTTAACACACACACACAAGGCGGCCTCCAACCCATGGCCTCATCATCATCTCCGATTCTCCAGTCTCCACCACGGAACGACTTCAGAACCCATGAATGTAAAATTGAATTATGCTCTCTTGCTCTCTGCCTGCCTTTTTATAGAGAGGTTGGTTGGGATTGTGGGGTAGTAAATGAACGGGGGAGATTAATAATAATTGATCACATTAAGATTGATCATTTCATTACAATTTACAAATCCAAAGGACTAATAAAAGATATAAATTTTTTATTCTTCACATTGAGAATAAACAGTAAAAGAAGCATTGTTTGAGTGCAGTGTAGGAACAACACCAAAATTTAAACACATAAAAGGACTCTCATCTCCCTCCACATCCATTAAAAACAATTTGAAGAATATATTTATATATATAGCATTCATAGTCCATAAAGCAAGATGAATATCATTACAAGCCTTTTTTACAAATAAATTTTCCAGCATATGTTTCTTGTATTCTAAGAATTTACAAGTGTTTGAGAAAGAAATCAGTGAAGTTTTCAAAATATGCAGCCAATCAACATTTCCTCTTCCAGCAATCCTTGTAAGTCAGCAGCTCTTCAATGGCATCCTATTCTTTCCTGTTCACTACATCAAAGATATCAAAACATTAAAGTTACAGCAGAAATAAATTCCTGCATCAAAGAAAACTGACAGAACTAAAAGCAAACCAAAATAAATTCCTCTGCCACTAAATAACATGCAGAAAAAAAAAATAAAGAATTGTTACAAGGAGAATATTTACATACCTTCACCTCCATGACTTTTCTTTCAGAGTTCATGCTTATTCAGCGTTCAAAAAATTAATTGGGAGTCTCAATAGTCCAAGAAAATTTCCAAAATGTCAACTAAAATATTCAATCCCAATAAAAGAATAAGTTTCACTCCTATTTATGGTTCCTCCCATGTATACGCGTTCAGTCCTTCCCACTTCATTTTTCTTCGACTCGGATTAAGTTATGCAAACAAAAAACTTATTAGACAATGAGGTAGCTTTCACAATGAGGTCGGTAGCTTTCACACATCCCCTAAGGTAGCCCTTTCTCCCAGAAAAATTAACAACTACACATTGATGCTGCATACTATCGAATCACTCAAGAGTAGTTTTCACACATCAAAAAAGGTAGCTCTTTCTGCCCATCGAACGGTAGCTTTCACACATCCCCTGAGGTAGCCTTTTCTCAACTTAATCATCATAAACACTATCTGATCACAAGAGCGGCTTTCACACAATAAGGGTGGTAGCTATTTCCGCTCTAAGAACAGTAGCTTTCACACTCCCTTGAGGTAGCCCTCACTCCAAGTAAATCATCAAGTACACAATCCTCAAGCATAGTGTCTATTTACCTTAGAGCGGCTTTCACACTATAAGGGTGGTAGCTCTTTCCTCCCTTTAAACACTAGCTTTCACACACATGGTCAAACTAAGTCACTATTCACAAAAAACTTCCTCCAAGCATCCAAATCGCTACATAGTAAAGACTGCACGCTCTAAGAGTGTTTGAAGGAGCCAAAAACAAAGTAAAACCAATGATTAACTCAAGAAAGAAATTAAAATCAACAAATGTCATTTTCCTAGACTAAGAGACTCCCTATTAATGCTATATTTGGCCCTGACAAGCGCAATCACAACAACATAATCGCTCGTACAGAAGAATATAAGCCTGATCGTGGAAAACATCGCTCGAGCTAACAGGTGCGACCTTCTCATCATCGCAGAGCATCCATGGGCCATCGGGGTATTTGATGTCGGCTGTGTAATGTCCTGTGGAGGATTTACTTCCATGGTGGGTGACACTTCCCACCAGTTCATACAAGATTCTCTGCATAAAAAATCATAGACTCAGTTAATTGTGTCCTATTAAAGTCATCGTAATCTGTATTTAGATAAAGAAAAATATCTGCTTGCTTACTTGATGTTGTACGGGGCTGGCGAGAAGATCATTTTCAATCTCCAAATCCGACGGGAATTTAATTGGTTTATCAAACTTAACAAATCCAGAACCAGAATTCTCAAAGCTGAAACGCATAAGATGCAATATTAAAATCCTGGGAAGCTTTTCAATCTTCGTTGATTTGCCGGCGCTGTTTTTGTCCTCATAGTCCTGCATATCGTGCATTAATTTTAAGCACAAACATCATTAAATCAGAACTCATATGCAAAGTTTTTAAGAGACGCCTACCTCAGACGATCTGTATCCTTCATTGTTTTTAATTCCAAAATATAATCTCAGCGAGTCCTTAATGGTGTGCACACTGCTGCAAGTGATGTTAAGGTGGAGCACAAGGAACGGCTGGACAATCTCCAAAAAGGGATCTGCATTTTCAGAATCGTGTGGCATGTTCAAAGTTACTTATCAAGGAAACCCTATATGATCGGAATCTCTGAATTAGCAATGAATCAATTATCGCATTGTAACAAATTCATTCTTTTCAAATTGGATGTTTTCTTCGCAATGCTGCGAGCAGCATCAATTAATATCAACAAACACCAATCACATGATGTTGCAATGAATCAAACCAACTCCTATAGTCAATAAATCAAACATGAAAGGGAAAGCTTATGATCATATTTGCATTGAAAAGTATCACACAAGAAAAATAAAACAAACAACAAATCATAAACAAAGTTTATGAATAGCGGTAAAAAAACATACCATTTGGTTCGACGATAGTCCTTCGTTGTCCCCAGAATATATCACTTAACTCCGATGGCACAGATTTCTTCTTCCATATAGCAGGTGATTTATTGTTTCTTTGGATCGTTTCCCAATTGTCTTGAACAGAAGAAGAGCCTCTCAACTTCAGCAACTCTTCATGCATTTCATTGATCATAAAGGCCAAAAATTCCTGGGCATCTATGTTTTTCCTTCCATCAGATGGACGTTGGGGCAAATCAGCAATGTATTTCCTGATGATACCCTTAAAGATGATGCTCGCACTGATTGGTTCCTGTCTCCCATTGCTTCGATAAAATGGGATGTCAAACTTTGCGATCAAGCTGGAAAATGCATGTAACGTTGGATGCTCATCCTTCAAACACAATCAAATAATTTGTTGATCATTGGCAGAAAAAACTAAAGTCAGAACTATAACATTGTTAGAGCTATGCAAACTCAATTTGAGAGAACGATTAGCAAATCAAAGTACCCTCTTAATATGGCATTTTTCGAGCTCACACACCACCTGAACAAACGGTGTGCAGGAAAGTAGAGCTTGCAACGTTGAATTGACGAGGCTAAGTTTTCCAGGATTTTTCAAGCCTCTCGGTGTCATAACATCCATACCAGCTTTGGCAATAGTACCCTTTTCCTGATTGTCAACAACAATAGAGGCTACAATCAGAAACATCAACACTAAAATGAGCAATTACCGATCGTTTGAACCAAATTACTTCTGGTGAACAAATGTAAGTCAAGCTGTGAGTTTCCAATGCCTTGCAAAGCATATAATTCATGTAGTTCATGTATTTATTTCATAGATTAAACAACCAAAAAGCTATCGAATGCTCTATTAATGCATATAGATTTTTCTTTTCAGAGAAACAATCAGATTATATTTTCCGCATATAAACATATTAATGAATATGAAGTTGTGAGGAAAAAAAAGTAATGATATTAATCAAATTAATTCAAGAAGGAAAAAATTCAACTCAATTAGCCCATTGAATCAGATTGCATTAAGTATCATCAAACCAAAAGGGTACTATGAAAACCAACAATTTTAGTTTATTCAGCCCTTGAATAAAGGATCCAACTCATAACTTGTCTATAATTTCAGAAAAAAAGAGAAAAAAACTTTTGCAAATAAAGGGTTAGAACAACCTTTTTAATCAACAACATTAATAATATTATTACATGATACTAGAATAAGAAATTAGAAGTTAAAAGAAAAAAAAGGGAAGAGGAAAGTCAAAAATAGAATGTACCAGTCCTTGATTCATGGTTCTTGAGCAAAAGAAGAAAGTGATGAAGAAGAGGGATTGATGATCTTCTTTTTATAATATTTTTTTAATATTTAATTTTCCCACAAAAATTACAATTTTGGAGGGAAAATTGGTTGCATTGTAACAATATATCCAGATTGATTTATCCAAACTGAGATATAAATTTAAAAATTTTAAGATATATTTAGACATTTAAAAAATTGTTATTTTCAGAGAAAAAATTATGTATTCCTGCGTGATTTTTTTTTATTGCAAATTACTTTTTAATTTTAAGGATTTTTTAGAATGTTATATTTAAAAGTTGCCGGATAAAAAACCTACCATATAACGATTTATTCTTGAAAATTTTACAAATATTTTTTTAAACATTTTAAAAACCGTTATTTTGAAATATATATATATATATATATATATATATATATATATATGACATGACAAAAAATTTTAAAAATTATTCTTATTAATAAAAATTTAAAATTAATTTTTTGAAAATCAAAATAAAAATATTTTAAAAAAATTTCCCCATTAAATCCGATAAAATCACAAAACATCAAACCTTAAAAAAATTATAAAAATAAAAATTTATTTCCGTTGAAATATTTTGTTGGAGATTAAATTTTTTTATTTTAAGAACATTAGAAAGTAAAAAAGGAGGTGCAAAGAAGTTCAAAAATCACAAAACCATTCTTTAAAAATTACTGCAAGAACAGTCATATAGAAATTAGAAAAAGAACCAATATAACTAATTCAAGAACGACAAAATTCAACTCACTTAGCCCCTTGGAATCGATTGTATAAAAATATCATCAAACAAAAAGGGTAATATGAAAACCAACTATTTTATTTTATTCACGCTGAATAAAAGTGATCCTACTCATAACTTGTCTATAATTTCGTAAAAAGAGACTATTGGAAATAAGGGTTAGAACAACCTTTTTAATCAACAACATTAATAATATTCTTACATGATCATTAGAATAAGAAATTAGAAGTTAAA